>NC_139623.1:125974910-125982410 GCF_964638095.1 Poromitra crassiceps
TGTTTTTAATTTCTGTTCGAGACAAATAAAAAATTCATTTCAATTCAATTCAATTCAATTATCACACCCCATATATTTGCTCCTGTTATAGCTATAATGACAAACTTGGTGTCAAAGTGTACATTTTTGGGGTCAGGGAATCCATATAAATAGGTTTCAAGGCTGAAAACCCCATAGTTTTCTTCTTAACATGACAATCTGCGCTAAAATATGCAAATTTCATTAAAAATTAAGTGTCATCAAGGTGTTTTTTTTGGTACAGCTACTTGTATAATGTTACATGTGTCCTTTAGTAGCATTATATTTAGACCTATCAGGTGCAACCTAAGAAAGTCAACACATCCAGTGGCTGTGACCAATTTTCCAGATCTTTGCAGATGTGACAAAAATGTTGAGATGACAGAAATTTGAGATGAACACATGAGGTTGGTATAACTTTATTATTGAATACAAGCCTTTCTAATGTTAGCTAACTAGCTATAGCTAGTAGTAGTATAGGTCGTTTTATTATTAGATTGAAACATGCACCTGTTGCTTATCGCACCTCGTCCCTGGTTTTTGATGATGACCTGAGCAAAGCCGTTTTGCACATGAAGAAGAACATATGATGATGTATCCATCATGTTCAACGCAGCCAGAATCCTCCGGCAAGAGTATCTCTCCAAGCAGGCGTTTACATGTTTACATGTCTGACCCGGGCACGGGCCGGAAGGGCTTCTTGGTGAACTATGGGTTCGGCCGGCTCAGGTGAGTGCCCATCTGGGGCCCGTAGCTGCTCATCAGGAAAATCAAAGTCCCCAATTGTAGACGCCCGGTACACCCATTGCCCGGTAGTGCAGCAGAGTGCGGAGCCGGGAGAGCATGGGGTCTGCCTCCGATGGGCGCTGAAGTTCCTTCAGGGAGACTGTGGCCTGGAGTGGGGTGTGGCACACAGGGCTAAGCTCCGGTTCCATCGTGTCCGGGGTGGCGGCCCCAGTATTGTCCATGAGGGAAAAACCCAGCTCCCAAAACAAATCAAAGCCCATGATGTTGGCCCCATGGCGAGACACTTGGAAGGTGAGCAAAGGGAGGGCCTTGGTCCCGTAGCGCACTATACGAAGGCGATCGTGCCCACCATTCCTATTTTAGAGTGTCCATAGCCATACAGATCCTCAGTGTTGCCGGAGAGCATCCGGCACGGAAAGAGCCACCGGACCGTTGAAGCATTTAGGAGCGACTTGGAGGCCCCCGTATCCAGCAGCAGTGGGAGGCACACACCATCCAACTTCACCATGCACCACTTACAACACGTTGATGGAAAACAATCCGCCAGAGCATTACGTTCTGTGGAGCAGCAAAATGTCCAGACAGCAGTGTGACACAGTCCGCGTATGTAGGAGCGGGTCCGAGAGTCCGAAAAATCCGCTGTCCCTCGTTGCCCAGACTGTGTAGCAGCAGGGCTACACAGTCTTAGCTAGCCCGACGGCTACTATGAACGTCTCAAAGGATTCATGCCAGTGAACCCACGGAATCTGCGGCTCGCCAGACAGGACGAGGAACGGGGAGAGAGGTGGGAGCCGAGAGTCCATTATCCTCAATCAACTGCGTTGACTGCATTACGTTTTATTAGCACGCTGTCACACAGGCTCCATCTTACAACGACACTTTCCGGCAGCTGTTGTAAAACTGCCCGACTGTCTTAAAGGCACAGGTACAACTGGTGTGACACATAGACAACACCCCCAACCCCACTACCTCCCCTCCGCTCACTCCTACCATGCTGCTTCTCACTCTCATCTTTACTGTGTGGGATGAAGTCACTTTACTGCCTTTTATTGCTGCTCCTAGTGGAAGTTTCCCTCGGAGGCCCAGGGGCATGCTGGGTCGAGAAATGAAGTGGCTTAGCTCCTCGTAATTCTCAGGCCTCTCGACTTAGCAGGGGGTCTGGCTTTTGCAACCCCGGGAAGAAAAAAACAATAAAGATAGAGGGAGAGGGGATGTAAAGAGTGAACGGTTTCAGAGGGCGACTGTGTAATACGGTACTCGTATTCCTTTGTTTTAAAATTCATGTATTCATTAATGATTCATCTATAGGTTAATCAAATTAATAATCAAGATTTGATCTCCTCAGTAGATCATACCTCTCCTACTGCAATAGAAAAACATTATAGTCAATTTATACATTTTCATTGTTTTCATTTTGAAATTGATCAAAGCGTGTGTGTGTCTGTGTGTGTGTGTGTGTGTGTGTGTGTGTGTGTGTGTGTGTGTGTGTGGGCTAGCGGCTCGAAAGGGGAAACCCCCAGAGCGTGCAGCACTAAGGGTAAATCCCACTGTAGAGAGCGCATAGTCTCGGCTCCCGAGCTCCACCTATCAATCGTCTGGAAATTACGCTCTGCCCGCATCATCCTCCGCAGTGAAACAAACTGGAGATACAGAGAATCACGTTGTAACATGGAGATAACTTTTTAAAACACTGAGGCTGTCCCGAGAGTAACGTTACACTATTGGATTCCGTTTTATCCATTTACAAGCATATGATGTCCGCATGTCACCGCCCCTTCTGCACGAAGGTCTGCCCTAAAGACTCTGGATTGGTTCTGCGATTACTCTGAAATCGTTTCCACCCACTTTTAACAACGAAAGTTGGGAGAAAGTTCTCAGTCTCTAGTTGAGCGACACAGATAGAGGCTGCAGCCAGCAGCAGAATGCGATTATGCGTTATGGTGCCTCCTCCTGAAAGCACACTAAGAGGTTCTGGTGCTTCCTCCTGAAAGCACAGAGGTGAGGAATCAGGGGAACCGAGGAAAAACGCCTGTGGGCCGCGGTCGGTGAGAGAAGGTAACCACATTGCGCAGTCTCTCGTGATGCGATCAGATCCACCTTCCCAAACCTGTCCAACAACATCTGAACAAATTTGTTGTGGGAGAAACCCCGGCAAGACATCAAGTCTGCAGCACGGTTCTGTACCTCTGGGATGTACACCACTCTGATGAAGTGTATGGGCTCTATCTTCCCACTGGCCTTAGGCGCTAAACTGGCATTAAACGCAAAAAAAGTGCTTTCCGCCTGCCTCGGGAAGATAGCATCATGTTTTTGGGCCCCGAAATGCGCTTTACGCCAAAGAGGCGTGGTGCAGTGCCAGAATAGGCCAGAATGGGCATTTCGGCCTTAAATACCGGCCTAACGCTATCTTCCCACCTGGCGTTAATTTAGCGTTTAGCGCTTTTCAAAACCAGGCCTCATTCAGTGCGCCGGCGATATTACTGTGCGTAATTGCGCGCAGCTCTCCGCTGCCATCTCACTCTCTCTCCCCCTCTCTCTCTCTCTCACTCCCTCTCTCTCACGCGTCGGACAGGCACAACCGATGAAAAAAAGTTGTTATACCGTAGTTTTGAGCTCCTGTCATTCAGAGGCTGTTGCATCATCCTACCTGTGCAGCGGGGGAGAAGAAAAGGTAGCGAGAGAAAATGATATCATTCTGCCCAAACTTTCACCAATCTAATCTGACATGACATCCAGGGATAGGCTATATTTTTCTAGCCGATGCGATTAGAACATTCTTTTCACTTTGATCTTGCTATAGTGTAACTTATTTACATGCTTGCTGTATTTAAACTGCAGTGAGATTGGTTTGAGAAGCATAATAATATGGAATAATATATATGGAGACAGACGGGGATGAAAGGGAGGGGGGGAACTCAGAGCGCTTTGGTCTGGCTTTTCTCACCGGATTGGATCGCTCCGTGGAATGGAACATGAAAGGGACATTGTGATTAATTTACTGCACTTCTCCAATGAGCACGTTGTGAATAATTCTATGCTTAAAAGGCGTGGTTATAATGCTTAAGGCCGCGTGTAGCGCCGACACGAGAATAGGCAGTGTGCCGGTCCAAGCCCACTAAATAGGCTGCGCCTGGCGCTAAGCGCTAATTTAAGGCCAGTGGGATGATAGAGCCCTATGTGTCTGTGAGACCACAGCAGGAGGCCCCTGGTTATCTCCTGCAGCTGGGCTGAGCGCACGCTGCCCTGATGGTTGATGTACGCCGCTGCTGTCATGTTGTCTGTCCTCACTAAAACAGCATTGGAGCAAAGTCGTGGACAGCTCCAGACAGTTTATGTAGGGAAGGAGGAGTCTCCCATTTCCCCCCTACAACTTGAGACTCACACATCCCTCCCCAGCCAAAGAGAGAGGCTGTGTACGACGATACAACGTGTGGCGTCTCTCTCCTGAGGAGAAACCCTGCCGACAGTACACAGGTGTGACTGCAGTGATGAGCCTGGCTAGGGACAGCTTTGCTCTCATAGAGACACTGCATGAAATAGGCCACGCCCATCATGGGGGAAAGCACTCCATTCACTCCCATACACCAGCATCATTTTCCTTGAATTAAACATCGCTAAAAGCTGTTGTGTGGTGGGCTGCACAGACAACAAATGTAAAAAATTGCCTATTAAAGTTTTTTTGTAGGCTACTCCCGAGCAAAACAGGGAAGCCATTGAGAATTGGCGAGTAGAAAAATGTTCATCTTGCTGTCAATGAAGTAAGTTGGAGTGTTCATCTTGAGTATATGATCTTTGTGTGCAACACCTGGCCATGCACGCGACATAGGAGAACACCAGGATTGGGGGGGAGTTTCTGTTTTCCCCCGTTTTGGGCGTGGTTTCTGAATGATGACGCGCTCCGCAGTGTCTCTCTGGTGGTGGAGTTTATGTCCGCACCCAGGTAATTTAAGGGAGTGGAGTCTTTTGCCACTTTATGGAGTAACCCAATGTTTGCAGATGCGGCACTGTGTGGAGTGCAGCTTTCTCCTGGGAGGGGGCCATAAGGATTAGGTTATCCAAGTAGAACAAAAACCTGATCCCTTTCCTGCACAATGGCTCCAGAGTCCAGCACCATTTCCATACACTTGGAGAAAGTGCGTGGAGCCAGAGAGAGAAAGAATGGTGAATGGGATTGTATTCCCTAGACAGAGATAAGCAGGGATTTCCTGTGCCTGGGAATGACAAGGATGTGGAAATACGCATCTCTCAGGTCGATGGATGTGAACCAACTGCCAGGATGCATTCCAACATGTCTGAATGTCAGTCATGTGAAAAGGCTGCTTCATACCTGTTGAACAGAGACAGGTTCAAAATCGGCCTGTTTTCTTTGTATCGAACCATGACTCTTAAACCTTGGCCCCCTGACCCCTGACCCCCGTCTGGAAAAAAGCAATCTACCAGCTTAGCTTACTGTGTCCTCTCCTACAGTACTGCAGCTTACTGTGTCCTCTCCTACAGTACTGCAGCTTACTGTGTCCTCTCCTACAGTACTGCAGCTTACTGTGTCCTCTCCTACAGTACTGCAGCTTACTGTGTCCTCTCCTACAGTACTGCAGCTTACTGTGTCCTCTCCTACAGTACTGCAGCTTACTGTGTCCTCTCCTACAGTACTGCAGCTTACTGTGTCCTCTCCTACAGTACTGCAGCTTACTGTGTCCTCTCCTACAGTACTGCAGCTTACTGTGTCCTCTCCTACAGTACTGCAGCTTACTGTGTCCTCTCCTACAGTACTGCAGCTTACTGTGTCCTCTCCTACAGTACTGCAGCTTACTGTGTCCTCTCCTACAGTACTGCAGCTTACTGTGTCCTCTCCTACAGTACTGCAGCTTACTGTGTCCTCTGTGTCCTCTCCTACAGTACTGCAGCTTACTGTGTCCTCTCCTACAGTACTGCAGAAATTGCTGAACACAGTTTGCAGTTTCATAAACCACAGACCTTATTTGAGGCATTTAACCAACATTCCCATGCAAAAATCCCATTGACGCCCCAGTGAGGGAACCAGGAAGTGCTAGCATCCGAGTCATTCCTGTGGTACTCTATTGAAATACTCGGCCCTCTGTGAAATTATAGCAGGATCACCAATTACAGCAGAGCTGCATAGCATTTTCTGCCCAACAACTGCAGTCAGCACAATTCTCGTAATTGTGACATATGCTTCTTACATTTAACCCTATGATTCAAACACAAACTGAATAGGCAGGTTTGAAGGGTTTATTTCCTCAGAAACATTTTGTTTAGATGTTGATTGTCAAATTATGAATTAATAAAGTAAAATTAGAACAGACACATTTTTTTTATATTATTTAGAATAGCCTATCTTAGGCCCTCTCAGAGAAGGCGCTGACGGTTCCTCTCAAAAGCAACCTCAAAAGCAATCAAAAATGTCTTTATTTGACATATCGACTGCTCTCTTTGTAATTAGAGATGTAAATAAAAACGATGAGTCATCAATTTTCATGCTACCATGGCACTTCCTCCTTCCCATCTAGCTACAGTTCCTGTCTACATGCACTGATGTCTAAAGTACGCCAAAATATATTGTGAAAGTTGTCAGGTCATGGATAAACTGAAAATCAAGTATACTTATAAATTATCTGTAATTACAGAGCAAGCAATCATTGTGTGCATTGTTCATGGTTTTCCTGTTGTGCAATTAATGCTAGCTTGCTAACCACATAGCATAGCATCAGAGTTGACTGATTGCTAGTTAGCTTTGTTGATTCATAGCTAATAGTTAGCTACAACCAGCTACTAAACAATGAATAAAGATTGATGCGAGGTTGTTCACGAAGTGCAATTTAGCGAAGAAACCATGCTACTTATTCTAGCTATTTTCACTGCTACAATTTTGGTCATAGCAAAGGCAAAATTATGCCATTTTTGTCAGTGCAGTCATGGTGGCTATCACGGTTCATGCTAACTAGGTATAGGTAAAATTGAATCCACAATGGACATTTTTGAATGAAAAGGATACAACTTATTACATTCTTAGGATACAATTTGGAAAGATAAGCTACATTAGGATTTGGTGGAGTTGTTCAGGTTGCATCCAGACATTTTTGAAAACTGTTGTACCCAATATTATACAGATTTCTTTGAACCAAATAACTTGTTTAAGTAATAACTTAAAAAAGTGCAATTTTTCATTGGGAAAGGACAAGCCTGATTTCTCTGTGGTGAAAAAAAGCAGCCTTGCAGACCACTCAGCGCCGTTTCCCAACTGTTGACTTTCCACTTAAATAATTAGTCAGGAAAATCACAGGCAGGTTACAGAACACAGGCAGGTTACAGCACACAGACAGGTTACAGCACACAGGCAGGTTACAGCACACAGACAGGTTACAGCACACAGGCAGGTTACAGAACGCAGGCAGGTTACAGCACACAGACAGGTTACAGCACACAGGCAGGTTACAGCACACAGACAGGTTACAGAACGCAGGCAGGTTACAGCACACAGACAGGTTACAGCACACAGGCAGGTTACAGCACAGGCAGGTTACAGCACACAGACAGGTTACAGCACAGGCAGGTTACAGCACACAGACAGGTTACAGCACACAGATAGATTACAGCACACAGACAGGTTATAGCACACAGACAGGTTACAGCACACAGGCAGGTTACAGCACACAGACAGGTTACAGCACACAGACAGGTTATAGCACACAGACAGGTTACAGCACACAGACAGGT
>NC_139623.1:125984910-126062410 GCF_964638095.1 Poromitra crassiceps
TTCGCGACTGTGCTCATCACTCAGTTCATTCCTGAATGACTCATATTCACTTGGTAGCTTTGCTGTGCTGGAAAACGTGACAGGACTAAAAGTGTTCTTCCTTTTGGAGTGCTGTTACTTGGAATGTGGAAATACTGAATACCAGTGGTGGCTGGTGAGCTTGGAAACAGGGGAGGAAGCTAGTGCGGCGACCGAAATTTGGGCGTTTTTTTTTTCTCTCGTGTGCGCGCCATACCTGTATACAGTGTGGCATAATTGTGCTTTAAGTAAAACAGTTGTCTAATGGTAAAGTAAAGGCGAAATGAATTATGCAAAGGACAAATAATATGAAAACGAATAAGCAAGAATATGAAAATGGATTAAAAAATGCACATTTTAAATTGCATTTTGCAAATGAGCATCAGTCTTTCATTTGTCAAATTAATTAATTTAATTTAAATGGCTCATTTATAAGCATTTTTATTAATAAGGTTTATAAATAGTTTTATCAAACAGCTCATTTAAAAGCATTTTTTTCTTCTAGAAGCCGTCTGGAAGGTGATGTAGCCTACAGTAACCTAAGTAAATTACTGAGAATTAGCCTACTGCTTGAATTTATAAAGCTTTTCATAATGCAGGAGACAGAGGGAAAAAAGCACATTAGATTGTGCACAAAAGAAATCCATGCAGTCAGCAGAGAAATCCTTATCCAAAGCAAAAGATTCCCACCAGGAATAAAAGAACAGACACCGAATTGGGCACTGGGTGGGCAGACAAGACAATCAAATGCCATCTTGAAAACATTCCTGAATGAACGATGAAGGACTTTTACGCATTGGAGGCCGCATGAAACCACGCGTAAAATCTCTCTCTCTCTCTCTCTCTCTCTCTCTCTCTCTCTCTCTCTCTCTCTCGTCCTCTTCCCCCTTATGTCTAGCTTGACACAACACAGACCGTCCAATGTACCCGTCTGTAAACGGTGCAGCTGAGCTGATAAATGCCGACTTGTTCAACGAGCAACAGGTTAGCGGATGTGATAGATAACATCATTATCAGTACCAGAAACGGGTCCCAAATATGTCACTCCTATACCCTAATGTAATCTCAATAGCAGCACCAGTCTCCTTCAAGGAAACAAGATCAATAGAAATTATTAGGCTACAGACCGCTTTATAGATCCACACTGTTACAGCAGGCAACATCAAACTTAAGTTAGTTAGTTAGTCTGTCAGTAAAAGGCTTGATGGATGAACAAATCAATCAAAAACACTTCACTACGTCCAACATAGGCTACAAGATTCGTTTCGTTGCAATTTGCTATGCAAATTGCTGTTTCGTTCCACGCTGGTTCCGCTCTGCCAAATTCAGTTAGAGTTTAAGATCGCCAAATGGTGGGCTATTCAGCATAAAACAATATAATACGAAAAAGTAGCACTGCTTGGTGGACGCCGAATTTAGTAGAAGACCCGGATAACTCCAACTGAATTGACTTACTTGAATATCCATGCAGTCTGTAGCCGGTACGAGTGCAGCCGATGAGGTTAAATTATCCCAGTGTTTGCTTCTGAGCCTCTGTTCTCGGTGTGAACCACGCTGCCCTCTCTAAACTCCGCGTAATACAATGCAACGACTGTCTGGCTTGTGAGCTAACTTACTGCTTGATAATATAAAACATAGGAAAAGAGAAAGGGGAAAATATAGGTGCTACTGTCTGTAAATCTATCTATTAGCCTGTCAGGTCTTCATTTCCTGTATTTCCAATGGAGCGCTGCGGATTCAACAAGATTTTCAGACGTAGGCTATTCAGCATTGGACAATACAGAATGTCAATCACTGTCAGCCATCTATCCAACCAACAACCAATTAGATTTCACCTGGTTTAACCAGGGTAAGGGCGTGCGAACTTCCAGCTCAATGTGATTGGTGGGAAAACACATCACTATCACGTGTTTCTGTGAATTGCAAGTGTTTTTCAACCAATCATATTTTTCATTAGATAAATGACCAAATAAATAAACACCCACAGGGCGAAGTTTTTTTATCTGCCTACTAAAGGCTGGGACCAGGGCCAGAGTGACTCTCTGCATGGAGCTCTCCTTTCCATCAGTTCAGATCACTGTTGTTGAAGCATTTTAAGCATATAAGAATATAATGAATGAAAAAATGAGCGTCTGCACATAAGAAAAAACACATTTGATTGATATTTTATTATAAAAAAAAAATTGAAAAATGAAAAATATAAAAAATAAAAATAAAAAATTATAATTTTTTTTTTATATAAAATCCCCAATCTAATAGAGGAGGACCATCCTCCTATGCCTCACTGGAAAAACCTCCTCTGCTGAATACTGAGAATATTGCTACATATGAAGAGTTCATTTGCAAAAACAAGTGTTTTTATTCATTAGAGACCACAACTTGGAGAGTTGTGTATGCAGAGTTGTTGTCTCTATGCAGAGTTGTTGTCTCTATTGGAGAGTTGTGGTCTCTATGGAGAGTTGTTGTCTCTATGCAGAGTTGTGGTCTCTATGCAGAGTTGTTGTCTCTATGCAGAGTTGTGGTCTCTATGGAGAGTTGTTGTCTCTATGCAGAGTTGTGGTCTCTATGGAGAGTTGTTGTCTCTATGCAGAGTTGTTGTCTCTATTGGAGTGTTGTGGTCTCTATGGAGAGTTGTTGTCTCTATGCAGAGTTGTGGTCTCTATGGAGAGTTGTTGTCTCTATGCAGAGTTGTTGTCTCTATTGGAGTGTTGTGGTCTCTATGGAGAGTTGTTGTCTCTATGCAGAGTTGTGGTCTCTATGGCGAGTTGTGGTCTCTATTGGAGAGTTGTTGTCTCTATTGGAGAGTTGTGGTCTCTATGCAGAGTTGTTGTCTCTATTGGAGAGTTGTGGTCTCTATGGCGAGTTGTGGTCTCTATTGGAGAGTTGTTGTCTCTATTGGAGAGTTGTGGTCTCTATGCAGAGTTGTGGTCTCTATGGCGAGTTGTGGTCTCTATTGGAGAGTTGTTGTGTCTATTGGAGAGTTGTAGTCTCTATGCAGAGTTGTTGTCTCTATGGCGAGTTGTGGTCTCTATTGGAGAGTTGTGGTCTCTATTGGAGAGTTGTGGTCTCTATGCAGAGTTGTTGTCTCTATGCAGAGTTGTTGTCTCTATTGGGGAGTTGTGGTCTCTATGGAGAGTTGTTGTCTGCAGAGTTGTGGTCTCTATTGCAGACTTGTGGTCTCTATTGGAGAGGTGTGGTCTCTATGCAGAGTTGTGGTCTCTATGCAGAGTTGTTGTCTCTATTGGAGAGTTGTGGTCTCTATTGGAGAGTTGTGGTCTCTATGCAGAGTTGTGGTCTCTATGCAGAGATGTTGTCTCTATGCAGAGTTGTGGTCTCTATGCAGAGTTGTGGTCTCTATGCAGAGGTGTTGTCTCTATGCAGAGTTGTGGTCTCTATGCAGAGTTGTTGTCTCTATTGGAGAGTTGTGGTCTCTATGGAGAGTTGTGGTCTCTATTGGAGAGTTGTGGTCTCTATTGGAGTGTTGAAGTCTCTATGGAGAGTTGTGGTCTCTATTGGAGACTTGTGGTCTCTATTGGAGAGTTGTGGTCTCTATGGAGAGCTGTGGTCTCTATGGCGAGTTGTGGTCTCTATTGGAGAGTTGTGGTCTCTATGCAGAGTTGTAGTCTCTATTGGAGAGTTGTGGTCTCTATGCAGAGTTGTAGTCTCTATTGGAGAGGTGTGGTCTCTATTGGAGAGTTGTGGTCTCTATTGGAGAGTTGTGGGGCCCTATTCTCCCACAGGCCTTCGGCGCTAAAACGGGCCTTAAACGCAAAAAAACGTGCCTTGCGCCTGTTTTGGGATGATATCAATATGGCTTTAGGCTGCCAAATGCGCTTTAGGCCGAATGGGCGTGGCGCAGTCCCTGAATGGGCCAAAGTGGGCGTGTCGGCGCTAAATACCGGCGTACTCCTATCTTCCGACCTGCCGTTAATTTAGCGCCTTGCGCCTTTGAAAAGCAGGCCTATTCAGTGGGCCAGTCCCTCCCCTCTCTCCTCTGTCACCCTTCTCTGTGTGTCACTCTCTCCCTCTCTCCTACTGACAGGAGCAGGCATTGGTGTGCGTTTACCAGTTTATTGTGAAATAAATCCTTCCGCGTTGAGTTACTGTCACAAGCCTGTGTGACAACGCTTCCAGCCTGGGTAAAACAACTCCGTCCGTACCGCTTTGAGGCTGCAGGCAGTCTGACAGGCACAATACGACTGTCTCTCTCTGACTGCCTGTGAATGCCCCAGCATGCAATTGGGTACTCAATTTCGCTACTAAATAGCAACCAAATGAGGCGAAATAGATATAAAAGGTCGATCTAAAATAATGTGTAATGGTAACACAGCCTGCAATTGTAGAACATTTCAATATTGGATATATCCTTTGTCGATTTAACGTCATTTAGATAAGTGTCAGCGGAACGCGCTTCAGAACGCGCATGTGCTATACTGTGATGTCCGCTCCAATAACTTGGCCCAACTTCACATTTAGTTTTACAATAAAAACACATTTATGCAATGACTTTACATAATGTAGGGTATATTTATGTGCATCATTCTAACTGCAGCAGGGGAGAGAAAACGATATTGTTCTGAACAAACTTTCACCAATATAAAATTAATCTCATCATATAGGCTATATTTTTGTAGCTGATGCCTTTAGAACATTATTTTCACTTTGATCTTGCTATAGTGTAGCGTATTTACATGCTTGCAGTATTGAAACTGCAGTTAGATTGGTTTGAGAAGCATAATAATATGGAATAATAGCCTATAATGCAGACAGACAGACTGGATGAAGGGAGGGGGGGGGGGGGGGCAGAGCGTTTGGCTTTCGTCTGGTTTTGCGGGATCACTGGAATTGGAGCTAAAAAGGCAAGCGTGCAATTCGTTTATTGCAGTTATCCAATGAGCATGACGGTGCATAATTTTACGCTTAAAAGGCGTGGTTGTAATGGTTGAGGCTGCGTCTAGCGCCAGCACGACGATATCAAGTGCGCTGGTCCACGCCCACTGATTTGAGCTGGGCCAGGCGCTCGGCCTAGAAACAGCGCCGATGCAACGATAGGGACCGTGGTCTCTATGGAGAGTTGTGGTCTCTATTGGAGAGTTGTGGTCTCTATTGGAGAGTTGTTGTCTCTATGCAGAGTTGTTGTATCTATGCAGAGTTGTGGGGCCCTATTCTCCCACAAGCCTTCGGCGCTAAAACGGGCCTTAAACGCAAAAAAAACGTGCCTTGCGCCTGTTTTGGGACGATATCAATATGGCTTTAGGCTGCCAAATGCGCTTTAGGCCGAATGGGCGTGGCGCAGTCCCAGAATGGGCCAAAGTGGGCGTGTCGGCGCTAACTACCGGCGTACTGCTATCTTCGCACCTGGCCTACATTTAGCGCTTTGCGCCTTTGAAAACCAGGCCTATTCAGAGTGCGCCAGTTGCGCGGACGCTCCCCTCTGGCTCTCTCCTCTTTCACCCTTCTCTGTGTCACCTCTCTCCCTCTCTCCTCAGTCTGACAGGCACAATACCGACTGTCTCTGACTCCCTCGCTCAGAGTCCCATAGAAAAAATAAGCTGTAACTTGACTGCAATGTGAACGTCCCAACATGCATTGTGCCTCTCCATTTCGCTACTAAATAGCAACCAAATGAGGCGAAAACCTATATTAAGGGAGGATCTAACTAATGTGTAATGGTAAGACAACCTCCAATTGTAGAACATTTCAATATTGGACCAAATAAAACATCGAAATGAAAACACCACCCTATGTGAAACATATATGTCCTATTGGGGCTATAAATATCCCTTGTCGATTTAACGTGATTTAGATAAGTGACAGCGGAACGCGCTTTCTACTGTCATCTGCTATACTGTGATGTCCGCTCCAATAACTTGGCCCTACTCCACACTTAGTTTTACAATAAAAACACATTTATGCAATGACTTTACATAATGTAGGCTATATTTATGTGCATCATCCTTCCTGCAGCAGGCGAGAGAAAATGATATCTTTCTGGACAAACTTTCACCAATCTAATAGGCTATATTTTTCTAGCTGATGCGTTTAGAACATTATTTTCACTTTGATCTTGCTATAGTGTAGCGTATTTACATGCTTGCAGTATTGAAACTGCAGTTAGATTGGTTTGAGAAGCATAATAATATGGAATAATAGCCTATAATGCAGACAGACAGACTGGATGAAGGGAGGGGGGGGGGCAGAGCGTTTGGCTTTCGTCTGGTTTTGCGGGATCACTGGAATTGGAGCTAAAAAGGCAAGCGTGCGATTCGTTTATTGCAGTTATCCAATGAGCATGACGGTGCATAATTTTACGCTTAAAAGGCGTGGTTGTAATGGTTGAGGCTGCGTCTAGCGCCAGCACGACGATATCAAGTGCGCTGGTCCACGCCCACTGATTTGAGCTGGGCCAGGCGCTCGGCCTAGAAACAGCGCCGATGCAACGATAGGGACCGTGGTCTCTATGAAGAGTTGTGGTCTCTATTGGAGAGTTGTGGTCTCTATGCAGAGTTGTTGTCTCTATTGGAGAGTTGTGGTCTCTATGCAGAGTTGTGCTGTCTATGTCGAGTTGTGGTCTCTATTGGAGAGTTGTTGTCTCTATGCAGTTGTGCTCTCTATGGCGAGTTGTGGTCTCTATTGGAGAGTTGTAGTCTCTATGGAGAGTTCAGGATCAGGATCAGGATATACTTTATTGTCCCCGAGAGGAAATTTGTCTTGGACAACAGTGCTACATACAGCTGCATCATAAAAAAGAAGACAACACAAAATGACAAAATAACATAACAGGAACAACAAAGGTCTACACATTTTTTTTCGTGAAGAAATGCTCCTTACATATGAAGTGCATGGAATTATATTGCAAACTGACCCGTCAAAGGAAAAAGACCCATATAATAAAGAATTGCACTGAGGATAAAGAGATGACGTGCAAAGAAATGGGCGGGAGACTAGATAAAGTGATCTATGCTATTGTGCAAAAGTGGCTTACAAATTAAAACAAATGGTGATAGAAGCAATTTGATAATAAAACCATTAAAATAGTAAGACCACAGCATGATCACGTTTAAAGAAAAATGGTAAAGTGCATTATTGAAATGAAAAATTTAAAATAATAATAGAATAAAATAATAAAATAATAAAAGAATTCAATAGAAAATTATAAAATTATAAAACAGGTCCCATGAGTTTTTAGATTAAGCAGGTCGTTTGTTTAGGAGTGTGATTGATGTTGGGAGGAAGGAGAGCTTGTAGCGGTTAGACTTGTACCTACATGCTCTGTATCGCCTTCCGGAAGGTAAGAGTTCATATTCTGAGAATAGAATATGAGAGGAGTCATCCAGAATGCGATAAGACTGCTTGATCACAGCTTCCTCAAAGATTGATTGAAGGGACGGGTAGTTTTTTATTCCTATCACCTTCATAGCGGCTTTCACCATCCTTTCGAGCTTAGATTTACTTTGGATGGTGAGGGAGCCGAACCAGGAAGCTAAGCCATATCTGATCAGGCTACCGAGAACGGCATTGTAGAAAGTTAGCATGTTTGTGCTGCTCACTCCGAACAATCGGAGTCGGCGGAGGAAGTGGAGCCTTTGAGCAAGTTTTCCGCACAGGAAATCAACATGCATACTCCATTTAAGTTGGTTATCAAATTGAACTCCCAGATATTTATATGAACCGACCTGCTCAATTTCAATATCATCAATGATAATGGGGGCGTGTACACTCACTCCACGGGGGTCAAAGATCATCTCTTTGGTTTTGGAGATGTTCAGAGTGAGATGGTTTTGTTTACACCAGGCCCAGAAAGAGTCAATCTCATTGGAATACACTGATGGGCAGTCACCAGCTCGCAACAGGCTTAAAATAATAGTGTCGTCAGAGAATTTGATGACAAAATTGTTGGGCTGACTGCTTCGACATTCATTTGTGTAAACTGTGAATAGAAAAGGGGAACTCACAGAACCTTGAGGCACTCCAGTGCTACAGTGTTTTACTTCGGACAGTGTCCCGTTTATACAAACCTGCTGAGGCCTGTTCGTTAAAAGACTGTGGAACCATTTTACAATGGAGGGATTTACATTTAAATTTGTTAGCTTTTTGACAAGCAGCAGTGGGCAAACTGTGTCGAATGCGGCACTAAAATCTGCAAATAGGACCCTGGCATAGGCCTTGGGGTCTTCCAGGTGCTTACTGATCAGATGTGACACACTAATTATGGCATCTTCCGTGCTACGCCCCTCTTTATAGGCGAATTGGAGGGGATCAAGACTGGAGGAAACCATAGGTTTTACCATGCTCACAACAATCTTTTCAAAACACTTCATGACAGAGCTAGTTAAGGCTATTGGTCTAAAGTGCTTGTTTTCGGTGGGACAGGATATCTTTGGAACTGGTATAATTTTGGACTTCTTCCAAAGATCCGGAACAATATGGCTCTCTAAAGACAGATTGAAAATGGGGCACCATGCGTCAGTCAATTCATCAGAACAATATTTGTACAGGCAAGCAGTTGTGGTCTCTATTGGAGAGTTGTGGTCTCTATTGGAGAGTTGTGATCTATATGCAGAGTTGTGGTCTCTATTGGAGAGTTGTGGTCTCTATTGGAGAGCTGTGGTCTCTATGCAGAGTTGTTGTCTCTATGGAGAGTTGTGGTCTCTATGCAGAGTTGTGGTCTCTATGCAGAGTTGTGGTCTCTATTGGAGAGCTGTGGTCTCTATTGGAGAGCTGTGGTCTCTATGCAGAGTTGTGGTCTCTATTGGAGAGTTGGAGAGCTGTGGTCTCTATGCAGAGTTGTTGTCTCTATGGAGAGTTGTGGTCTCTATGCAGAGTTGTGGTCTCTATTGGAGAGTTGTGGGGCTCTATTCTCCCACAGGCCATCGGCGCTATTACGGGCCTTAACCGCAAAAAAACGTGCCTTGCGCCTGTTTCGGCAAGATAGCAATAGGCTTTAGGCTGCCAAATGCGCTTTAGGCCGAATGGGCGTGGCGCAGTCCCAAAGTGGGCGTGTCGGCGCTAAATACCAGCCTAGTGATATCTTGGGACCTGGCCTACATTTAGCGCTTTGCGCTTTTGAAAAGCAGGCCTATTCTGTGCCTTCACTGCTTCTTCTCTGTCACCCTTCTCTCTCTCTCTCTCTGAGTTCCCAGCATGCATTGTGTTTCTTCATTTCGCTACTAAATAGCCACCAAATGAGCCAAAATAGATATAAAAGGTAGTTCTAAATTAATGTGTAATGGTAACACAGCCTGCCATTGTCAACATTTCAATATTGGACTAAATAAAACATCGAAATGAAAACACCACCCTATGTGAAACATATATGTCCTCCTGGGCCTATATATACCCCTTGTCGAGTTAACGTGATTTAGAGAAGTAACAGCGGAACGCGCTTCGGAACGCGCTTCTAATGGCATCTGCTATACTGTGATGTCCCTCCAATAACTTGGCCCTATTTCACATTTAGTTTTACAATAAAAACACATTTATGCAATGACTTGACATAATGTAGGGTATATTTATGTGCATCATCCTTCCTGCAGCAGGCGAGAGAAAATGATATCTTTCTGGACAAACTTTCACCAATCTAATAGGCTATATTTTTCTAGCTGATGCATAGAACATTATTTTCACTTTGATCTTGCTATAGTGTAGCGTATTTACATGCTTGCAGTAGGCTATTTAAACTGCAGTTAGATTGGTTTGAGAAGCATCATAATATGGAATAATAGCCGATATATGGAGACAGACAGGATGAAGGGAGGTGGGGGGGGGGGGGGGGGATCAGAGGCTTGGGTTTCGTCTGGTTTTGCGGGACCAGTGGAATTGGAGCTAAAAAGGCAAGCGTGCCATTCGTTTATTGCACTTATCCAATGAGCATGACGGTGCATAATTTTACGCCTAAAAGGCGTGGTTGTAATGCTTTGGGCTGCATCTAGCGCCAGCACGACGATATCAAGTGCGCCTGTCCACGCCCACTGCTTTGATCTGCGCCTGCCGCTCGGCCTAGAAACTGCGCCGATGCAACGATAGGGGCCGTGGTCTCTATGCAGAGTTGTGGTCTCTATTGGAGAGTTATGGTCTCTATTGAAGAGTTGTGGTCTCTATGCAGAGTTGTGGTCTCTATTGGAGAGTTGTGGTCTCTATGCAGAGTTGTGGTCTCTATTGGAGAGTTGTGGTCTCTATGCAGAGTTGTGGTCTCTATGCAGAGTTGTGGTCTCTATTGGAGAGTTGTGGTCTCTATGCAGAGTTGTAGTCTCTATTGGAGAGTTGTTGTCTCTATGCAGAGTTGTTGTATCTATGCAGAGTTGTGGTCTCTATGCAGAGTTGTTGTCTCTATTGGAGAGTTGTAGTCTCTATTGGAGAGTTGTGGTCTCTATGCAGAGTTGTTGTATCTATGCAGAGTTGTGGTCTCTATGCAGAGTTGTTGTCTCTATTGGAGAGTTGTAGTCTCTATTGGAGAGTTGTGGTCTCTATGCAGAGTTGTTGTCTCTATTGGAGAGTTGTTGTCTCTATTGGAGAGTTGTGGTCTCTATGCAGAGTTGTTGTCTCTATTGGAGAGTTGTAGTCTCTATTGGAGAGTTGTGGTCTCTATGCAGAGTTGTTGTCTCTATTGGAGAGTTGTAGTCTCTATTGGAGAGTTGTGGTCTCTATGGCGAGTTGTGGTCTCTATTGGAGAGTTGTAGTCTCTATGGAGAGTTGTGGTCTCTATTGGAGAGTTGTGGTCTCTATTGGAGAGTTGTGATCTCTATGCAGAGTTGTGGTCTCTATTGGAGAGTTGTGGTCTCTATTGGAGAGCTGTGGTCTCTATGCAGAGTTGTTGTCTCTATGGAGAGTTGTGGTCTCTATGCAGAGTTGTGGTCTCTATGCAGAGTTGTGGTCTCTATTGGAGAGCTGTGGTCTCTATTGCAGAGTTGTTGTCTCTATGGAGAGTTGTGGTCTCTATTGGAGAGTTGTGGTCTCTATGCAGAGTTGTTGTCTCTATGCAGAGTTGTTGTCTCTATTGCAGAGTTGTTGTCTCTATGCAGAGTTGTTGTCTCTATTGCAGAGTTGTGGTCTCTATGCAGAGTTGTCGTCTCTATTGGAGAGTTGCAGTCTCTATGGAGGGTTGTGGTCTGTATTGGGTGCAATTTAAAATGTAGAAAAGTATGTTATGCCAGTCGAAACATGCAAGTAGTTAATATTCTTTATTTGTATGGGCCCTTTTTTTTTTTTTACAATTTCAACTCTTTATCTGTCAATTTAGCTGGCCATAATGTGGGGTCTTCACAAAATAATCAACAATGCCGTCTCACTGTCACTTAAAGATGTACTGCTCTCACCGTCACTCTGTGATGATGGTGCAATAATCAGTGCTGTTGCTGGATCAAGGCGAGCTAGATCGGGTGTCTGATTTGTGGTGGGCTCACTGGGTTGCTGCTGCTCTGTGTCACTGACACCAATGTCATCATCATCATCATCCGTGGCTGACTCAGAGTCAGCAGCTCTGAGACTTCCATCCTCCTCCTCGTCCAAGTCCGACTCCCACGTTAACGTAGTAACATCAGCCTCAGCCTGCTGCGCGTCCTCTCTGCCTCTGTCATCATCATCATCATCATCATCGGTATTATCGGTGGTCACCGTGGGTGACTCGGCTGAGTCGGCTCTGTCACTGTCACTTTCCTCCTCCGAGGCGTGGCAGGCGTCCTCCCCGCGCATAGTAACATTAGCTGCCGCCACAGCAGCAGACGCAGGCAGCCTAGAGCTAGCATGGCTGCTACTGCTAGCTAGCTCACGGTCACCTGGTGCTGCTTCAATTAACGTTGCAGCTGCTCGCTGCTCCTCGTCCTCCGTCAAGTCGGCGGTTTTTTTGAAGAATTTTTTCATCTTGGGCAAACTTTCATTAAACTTCGCCTCTTCCAATTTCCTCTTTTTCTTCTGTGCGCCACTCTGAAAACGCTTCTTTGTAATTGTTCTACAACTTCTACTGCGGCTAGATGCTGCTGATATAAAGCCTCTGATACTGACAAGTAAACACACTTGAACTGAACCTGACAATGCAAGTACTGGTGGTGTCACAGTGTCACAGTACTGCTCATCACGCAAATGAGACAACGCTAACTCGATCCCATTCTTCCCGACATGCAAGTGGTGGAACTCAAATGAAATAGATCGTCCATTATTACTTTGTGAGAGTGTGAAATGTGGGTGATACAACATGATGATAGTCAGGTTTATTTTTCATATTCGTTTGGAGTGACCAGTCCAGAAGAAACGGGGAAGTGTTTCAGTGAGGGCGGGGGAGGGGGGAGGCCGGTAGGGAGAAACAAAAAAATAAATGCTCTGGTCTGCGAGGCCCTCTAGTGGACGAGGCCCCAGGCGACTGCCTGTTCGGCCTGGTTCAAGAACCGCGTCTGCTCCCCTGTGCATGTATTGTCTGGGGCCGGAGCATGCCGAACGCGCTTTGGCGGACCCACACTTCTCTCGGGAAGTGTGGCACACTCCTCATGTTGGCTCGCCGCTGCCATTGGTGGGGAGATGCCTCCCAGCAGGTCGAGCCTTCACTCAGGCCACGGAGCTGTGTTACTCCCCGCCCCGGCCGGGCTCGGGAGTCACGCTGCCTCTCAGGGCTCGCTGGAGTCTCGCCCACCACAGTGGGGCGACTCCCTGATGCCAGACGAGGTTGACACGGGCAGCCTGGAGTACAATCACATTTACGACGGTGAGGACCTCGTCGTACAGGTCCAGCTGAGTGACAAGGAGGACCACGAGGACAGCGGCCGAGGAGGAGGCCCGTGCCTCTGCTGGCGAGCCCCACCAAAGGCAGTTCAGAGAGGTGCTGGCCAGGGCCATGGAGAAGTTGGGCCGAGCCTGGGCTCGGCCCACCCCCCCCCCCCCCCCCCCCCCCCCGAGCTCCCTGTTGCGTCGGTGCTTTTTCCAGCCCCCCTTTGGCCAGCCTCGATGTCACATGCCCTTGTGCCCCTGTGCCTGGACATACGGGACACCGGACGGAAGTCCTGGGGACGCCCCAAGGGGCCAGAGCCCCTTCCCAGGGGTTTACCGTGTGGTCTGTGTTGGATGGTGCTGAATATATCTTCTAGGGGGATCAGAATGAAACCAAAGTTATTTGGGTGAGTAAAACATCATATTTTAAGCTGGAAATAAGTTCTGGGGTGTAAAAAAACAGGAATTCTCCTTTAAGGCCTACTCTATGCGAGGTGTTGCGACATCCTGGACGTTGTTGCTCATATATAGCACTGTGGTGTGTCAGGGGAGGACATGTGTGCGACTGCCTCATGGTTGTGGTGTGTCAGTGAAGGACATGTGGTGTGTCAGTGTGTCAGTGTGTCATGGTCTACCCACCACACTTTCATTAAGTTCTATAGCCTTGGTGTGGCCAGCGTGCCCTTTGCGCACGCTGTGTTGTCAGCCGCCAGGCAGTAGTTCCTTAGCCACTCATTATGCCTACGGACTGCCATGAGCTGAGGCCATGTGCTCCGTTGCCAGCCTCGGGTCTCAGGGTCACACGAGGTGCTTCCTTGCATCAAAGTTGGTTGGATAATTGGCATAGTGTGAGACTCAGAAGTTTGAAATGAAGTAAAACGTTGGAGTTGTCCTACAACCCATGTTTTACGAGTGAGAACGAGGAATCTCACAGATTTAGCCTTGCTGCTTTCTTCGGAATAGCAGATTGCTAGAAGCTTTGAGTGAGGATTTGGGCTCATGGCACGGATGTGACGTGGTGTTCCCGGGGCGGAGCGGGTGGCCGTGTCATAAGCAGATGCCATGACGCCTTCAGGCACAATGGATGGTTTTATATGGGTCAATTTTGAGAAAATAGACATTTTTCCAGTAGGTGCGCTGCTGGGAGCAGCTTGGCATAGTGTGAGATTCCTCATTCTCACTCGTAAAACCTGGGTTGTAGGACAAGCCCAACGTTTGCGGAGCATGTCAGGTACATTTCCATGAGTCAAATAAAGGCTTTCTGCTTGAGGTTGGCCTGTTACTGAAGCAGCAGTTTAAAGTCCAGCTTCCACTCGCTCTGTTAGTTAACATGAGGTCAAAGTTAGCCTGATTTTTAAAATTCCTCTTTAATCGGAGATCAAATCATTTGCAGCATTCCTCTGGGTATTTAGCACCGTAAAGACTCCGGGCTCTCACTGTGGAGGGAAAAAGATCATGTTTATGTCTTATGCCTCAAATCTGCCATGTAGAAGTGTTTGAGCACTTTTGTATGACATTAATCACATTTCTGAATCCTTTGTTAAGCACTATAGCGCACAACTCAGAGTTGTGCAGCGATGTCCTATGTTGTCTTTATAGCTTCTGACTCACAAGGCCAGTGTATACAGTTTATATGATACTCATATTAGTTAATTATTATTCATTAATTATTATTATTATATTCTATTAGTTTATATTACAGGAACTCTCACACATTTTCCTGTTAGCTCCTGCCAATTCAACCGCAGGAGCAAAGTTCAATAGTCCTTAAACAAACAAGTGCATGCCAAGTTTATCTGACAGCACTTCCATAAAAGCAGCTAATTTTCTCGCGTTAAAACAACCGCAGTTGACATTCAAATTAAGCTTCTATAAACATGACAGTAGGAGTCAGGAAACTGTGAAATCATCCCAAAATGTCAGAAAAAGAACAGAAACCACACCTGTAGACTTCACCAATAATTTCCCTAGTGGGTGGGGGTGGGTACTTGGAACTTGGTGGAAGGGTGTAGATACAGTATGGGCCAAGGAAGAACTCATTACATTTTGGAGCGGATCCGATCAGCACTTTGACTCTCCACAGAGGATGAAGGATTTAGTATACTATTATCCTCTTCAGACAAAAGTCCTATCTGTTCAACATCTACATTTTTAGCTTTTTTCACACATGACAGAAATAAATAATTATCACGTGCATACAATATCTAACCAAATGTTTATTGTGCGAGTATGGACAAATGTATTTATCTATTAATTCATTTATTTATTTGGAAAGTCAGCCCACCAGGTATCTGACAGGTGGTTTAAGTATGATGCTTCTGCCATGTTTTGTTCTTGAGTTATGTAATGCAATACTGTAGCCCAGTGTTTCCCAAACTATGGGCCGGGACCCAATTTATGTCCCGTGGGGGGTGGGTCGCCAACTGGTCGTCATGGCAATTCATTACCGTATGTTTTTTTGTGTGAGTTTGGGTCCCAGGGAGACTCAAACTTAAATAAACAAATCATTTTCTGACAATATAACTGATTTGCCTGATGTTGATCACCAACTGGAGGTCATAGCTTACCCTCCTTTTCATTTACCACTACTTGACGACATATAGTCTACGTATTTGGATACTGTGTGCATGGGAAACATTTACTCATTTGTCCTGTTAACTTATCAAATAACTGTATATATTTCTGCACCTCTAAAAATATAAGCCTTCAAAAACAGCTCTCCAGTTTCTGATTAATGAAAAATCCATAAAAATAAACACAATGTATTTTCAAAATAAATATGTTTTAATAGTTACACTAAAAACAAAAGAGGGTTATTAATACTGTAAAACATAATTTTACAGCAACAATAAATATATTAATGTGAAAATATACTAAAAATGTGGCTGTACATGATAACAAACAACAACAACAACAGAATCTGGCAATTCAATACAAATAGAATGTTTTTCTCATCATCAGAGGACTCCAGAGGCGCGGGTATCGAACCAAAAACCGGTCTCAGTCTTGTTCACAAAAAAAAACAGGTCGCAGCTGGCAGCCAGCGAGACTCCTTCAGTCCTCTGTATGACGTGTCTTCGGGAACTCAAGTGCAAAACCACATGTCCAAAGTCCCAGTCCAAGACCCAAAACAGCTGCGTCGGAGCATCATTTCACACACATGTTTGTAGCTGGGGTTTCTATCGGTCAACAGGCCTGCTATCATCCACCTCCAGCCGGAGAGGAACACAGCTAGTTTGATTCAGGAATGTCAAAGTGGTATCTCTCACAAATTGTTGAAAACAGGTGAGAAGAAAGGACCCTAAATAGAAGGATAAGACATCAGTCACATCACAGTGTGAGAATTTTGCATTGGGGCCAGACAGTTGTTTTGAAGTGAATGGGGCGGGCAGGGTAAGTCTCATTATAAACCATCATATGGGTATGCTTTCACCTTTGACTGAAAAATGCTTCCACCAGATTAAAGAAAACACATTACATGATGTTGACTTGTCTGTTCAGTCATGTATCATGATGTAGTTTAGCTAATCTAGCTCTATTTTGGCTTGAGTTGAGCAGAGCTATATGCAGCTGCTGGACAGAGCCATGATCTGTTTGGAGACCAATAATAAGGAAAACAAACATTATTTGTTTATTATTATTATTTATTTACATAAAAAAAAACACAAACATCAGTCACATAATGTATTTTCTTTAATCTGGTGGAAGCATTTTTCAATCAAAGGTGAAACGACACAGATGGTTTATAGTGGGACTTACCCTATCCACCCCATTCACTTCAATAGAACTGGCCCCAATGCAAGATTTGAACGTGGTGAGATGAGGGATGTCTTATCCTTCTTTTTTAGGGTCCCTTCTGAGAAGGAGGAAAACAAAATGAACCATAACACTGCATATAAATATATTACTCAAATACATAGAATACTGAAAATATTCTATCATTATAAATTAGATGTAGTGTACTAGACAAAGGGATATCTGGTAAGTATATACAGATCGTTTTGCTTTAAGATGAGCTCTGCTGACGTTGGATGCGTGGTTATTTCTTTGGAACACATACAAAGCCATTAAATAAGGAAAGCGGTGGTGCATTGCATGTAGCTCCACCGTTATGGATGCTGTAATCAGCTTGTCTAGTCACTGCTTGTCTCCGTATATATCTACGTTAATATCCCTTTAGACAGCCTGGTCTCGTGAAATTTCGTGAAATGAGCACGATGTCGTAAAATAAATAAATAAAAGGTTTAAGTTTGACACTGAAAAATCAAGGGTGTAGACAAATTCCCATGACAAGATGTTTTCTACTGTGAATTACGTTTTTCTTAACCAAATTGTTTTACTTGCCTAGCCCCAACCCAGACTTTAACCGCAGTTGCTAACATTAGCTAACCTTTTCAGACGAACACGCGGAAATGACGTGTTCGATTCATCGTACTGTCACGTAATCTGTTCGTGGTGCCAGGAACGTAACCTTCACATAATTCCCGTCCACAAACGCGTAATCGTCGTTTCCGAAGTCTGTGCTCATTTTACGAAAAAATCGTGAGACTTCGTCAGTTTATTCTCACACCAACTCCTATTGGGTGTTAGTCAGTACAGTGGTGGCAAAACTTCACATCGCATCACAGAGGGGAACTAGTCCTTCAGTACAACAGGAGCTCCGCCTCCTCGTCAGTCCCTTCTATGAGAATTCAGAAGCGAGACCTCTCACCGAAGTCGTGGTCACAATTTATTTCGCTTAATGTTTACACAGAAATAATTAAGATATCCGTATCCACAGCAGACCAGCATCCAGTGAAGTGTTACCTAAAATAAAACAGAATTGTCCCCTAACCCCCCACCCCCCCAGTTCTGAGTCCAAACAGGGCCCGCTGAAATATATTCCGTTCACACGCCGGTGGCGCATTCGTTCGCTTTATATAGTGTCTCTGTTTTAGCAGCAATATACATTGTCGTTGTACTTATATAATGTACAAATATATTAATATCTTTAGGTGGATAAAAAATAGACAAAGGCAAGATGTAAGTCCCGACTTTTCTCTTTGCGTTGTCCAGGGAAGGGAATGCATCCTCGGGTTTCAAAGTGCTGTGCCAAGAAAATAATTCCTTCATACCAGTGTCGCCCACCCCTCCTCCTCCTCTCATCTCCTTGGTTTGTCACATCTGTGGACGACAAGACAGACATCGGGTTAATCGACCAGCAGCGAATCGGCTTCGCAAAACAGATTTTGTGAACTGAGCAGTGACACAACGTTCTGAAATGCAAATAATGTTCTGCGTGCATGAAAAAAGTGACATTTCCCCAAACGCGTTAAGGATTCTATTATAAGGATTATATGGAGGAGACAGGACTACAAACAGGAGGTTTGCGATGAAGTAGTAGGACAATGGAAAGTAAGGGTGTGGCGGTAAGGTGGGTGGATACCTCAGTTCAATCCTTATAGAGTACCACAGGGATGACGTGCACTTCCTGGTTCCCTCGTCGGGAAGTCAATGGGATTTTTGTAGGGGGATTTGGGTTAAACGCCTGAAATAAAGGTCTGTGGTGGTTAACAAAGGTTTATGAAACGACGATGCGCTTCAAAAATCATAAAAGTGCTCCTCATTTGTGAAGATTATCTTGCTGAATGCAAAGTTCACCGTTTCATAAACTTTTGTTAACCACATACCTTATTTCATCCATTTCACCAAAATCCCCATACACAAATCCCATTGACTTTAAGACGAAGGAACCGTAAGTGCAAACATCCGGGTCCTAGGCATGTCAGAGTATGGGCTCAATTCACTAGACTTTTTGGAAACGGTGTAGGTTTTGTAGCATGGTTTGGGGTTGGGGGGGTAGGGGCCCGCCCCACCACACACCCACATCTCCTGAATATGGAGTGGCCAATTGGAATCATGTCAGCGGTCACCCCACCCACAAGTGTGTGCCTGTCTAAATCCGGCACGGTGTGTGGGGGGCCCTCGGGGGTCAGAGGTCGTGGAAGGGGCCAGGTCAGGCGAGGTCACCGAACACAGGGCCTTGTTAAGAGCTTGACTAGAGGCAGCAGCACCTCTCTGTTTGGCTACTTAGCCGTTATTTTTGCACCGCTAGGCCCTTTTCACAGCAACCGTTTCGAGGTGGTAAAGCAGGTGTAACCAATAATTAATGATTTGAACCAATGATTTTTTAACCAATTAATGATGGTTCCATTCCATGTATAGGTTGTCCAAGTCCCAGGCCCTCATTAATGTTATTGGTTACATCTGTGTTACCTCCTGTTTTACCACTTCAAAACGGTTGCTGTGAAAAGGGCTTATAGCGCTTATAGTGTTATAGTGAGTCTGACTCCTTCGATTAGTAGTCTGAGGTTTTTTTTTTTAATGATTTATGAGTAAGAGCCAGAGTCCATGAGAAGCAAGCAGCATGGACACCATTCAATCGTGAGCCTCCCTCACAATCGAGAACCACAGGAAACCTTAGTCTCGTTAGTGACGTGCACAAGTTCTTTTTTTGGACTTCACATGAGTGTATCTATCTGGTCATGATCCAGACTGGTAGAAAGAAGTGAAAAGTCCATTGATGCCCGCTGGCTACTCTATACAGCACAGATTGACCTAATGCTGAATGTGAGTGGGCTTGTTTATTACAGTTTGATCGTGGATTAAAAAAATATTATCATGGAAGGAGCATGTAACATCTTCAACATCCAGACTGCATTAAAACATCATTTCAGTGTAATCTTCTGGGGTCACAGTTCAACAGAGATGGGAAAAGTAAACACATTCTTTACTTAAGTAGAAGTACAATTACTTGTATAAAAAACACGTAGTAAAAGTAGAAGCACTGATTCAACGTGTTTACTCAAGTAAAAGTTTAAAAAAAAAAGAGTCCAGGCTCTGAAATGTACTAAAAGTATAAAAGTAAAAATATTTGTACCGGCTTTTTCTGTCCAAAGCTAAGTGAAAATCACATTTGAAGACTTAAAACATCCACTTTAAAAATGTTTTAAGATGTATAAAGACTATACTTTGATTAATAATTTGTGAGGTCTGGTTTTTCCACAAAAAGGTGCATATAATGCCTTAAAGTGCGAGACCAGGGACAGACAAACAATGTTACATAATTTTTGTCTGTTGTGCAATGTGTTTTCAAAATGTAAGGAGTAGAAAAATTTGTGTTAAAATGTCAGAAGCAAAAGTAAAAAGTTCCCAGAAAAAATAATACTTAGTAAAGTACAGATTCCTGAAAATCCAATTACAAAAACAATTCCAAGTACAATAACAAAGAATTTGTACTTAGTTATTTCCCATCTCTGCATCCAGACTGCATTAAAACAACATTTCCGGGGTCACAGTTCAAACATAAATATGATGTTTGGAGCCGACCGTGAGACTGCTGCATGTGACAAGAGACAATGCAAGCACACAGGGAAGCACAGACATTCCCATCTCCAAACTGCAACACAGCAGGGGAGAAGCATGCGTTTCTCCATCCAGAGCGCAGAGGTGAACGGACAGGTGAATAGGCAGGTAGGCGAAGGAGCGGTTCCCGAGGCACGCCGTTTATCGTGATATATACAGTATGGTAAACAAACCTGCAAGTTCTTTCGTTTAACTCAAGTTGCCTGGACTTGCAGTCTAACTGTGTGAATTTGCAGGAGCATTTACAGGTGAGAGGGTCCTGCACAAACAAGCGCTTTCTTCTCTCTGAGCAAGGCTCGCAGTGGCTGCAAGGGAAGCAAAAGGGGAGAGAGAGACAGAGACAGAGATCTAAGCTATAGAGCGAATCCTGCAGAAAGGGCAGACATAGACACTCATGCAACATACCCCCCTCACCAAAAAAATCAACAAAAACAAAAAACATCCCTCACCCCCTCCCTCAACACTCTAAAGCTGTGTTCACACCGACCTATTAAAGTTTTTCGCTGGCAACGAGTTTACATACAAAGTCAATGCAAACGAGCGATTGAGCGTATATTCGCCCGGGAGAAAAATCGCTGGGCGTCCGAGCGACAGAGACAGAGCGATAGGGAGAAAATACGCTCGTCGCCCCAGATGAAATATCCCAACTCGAGCGAAAATACGCTGGCATCAGTCGCTCGCTGTTCAACGCTGATTGGCTGCCGTGTGAGAGCGAGTCAAGGATCACACTGGCTTGGAACAAACCGCTGGTTTATTGTGTGGCAACAAACCGCATTGACAGCCGATTGACAGGCTGACAGCTGACATGAAGTGAAGTCTGTACTACGGTATGTAGCGCGCGTTAGGAGCACGCGTAACGTTATAGCCCCCACAGCGACAGAGCGATTCCAAAGGGTTGAATCGAGCGACAGAGCGAAAAATAAATATCTCGGTGTGAACACAGCTTTAGCTCACTTTTGAGAGGGCAATTTGCACATTCTGTACGTCTCAGCTGCTTGAGCCAAACAACTCAGATTTCTTTGACTTATTCACATAGATTTCTCCATCTATCAAATAGACTCTATAGATAGAGTACCACAGGGATGATGCATTTTTGTAGGCCAACCCTCATGCACTTCCAGTTCCCTTGTCTCAAACTCAATGCGATTTTATGGGGATTTTGGCTAAATGCATGAAATGAGGTCCGTGGTTAATAAAGGTTTATGAAACTGCAAACGTTGTGTTCAGCAAGATAATCTTCACAAATGATGACCACTTTTATGACTTTTGAAGTGTTTTCTGAAAATCGCGATTTTTGAAAATCCCATTCACGCTTCAAAAATCATCATCTGATTTGTGAAGATTATCTTACAGAACAATGTCTATGGATCTTAATATGCTACAGTTTGTGGGAGTTGGTGGTGCCAAGTTTGGGCACAGGCTCAATTTGCATGGCTTTGACTATAGGACATCTATTATGAGAGCAAATGATGAGTGACCTATAACTTATGCATGCAGCATAACGGGCACAAACAGGCCTAATTGTTTTGACCAGCATGGCTTTCTGGTTTTTTTCATTTTGCTGATACAGGCAGCACACTTTTTCCTGTACAGTCTTTCAGTGAATCTGGGCCACAGTGTCAAAATGCTCATCTTTTCACTCAACATCCTCATCCAAAAATGTTCAATAGCCGACAGATGATCAATATGTTGAGAAAATCAACTCCTGATAGTTTGAGCTTGGTATGTGTGGAGGGAAGGCAGCAGAGGCTGGCCATACCAGGTTTTGGTGGACATAACAAAGAGAGTAAGGTAAAGGTAAAGTCCCACTGATTGTCACACACATCTCCGCATTTGACCCATCCCCTGGGGGAGCGGTGAGCGGCAGCGCCCAACCCTTCGATGCTGAGTGCCAAGCAGGGAGGCAAATGGGTCCCATTTTTATAGTCTTTGCTATGACTCGGCCGGGGATCGAAGTCACGACCTCCCAGTCTCAGGGCGGACACTCAGACCACAAGACCACTGAGCTGGAGAGCACAGTAAATAAAGCAGGTGACACTTTACATGCAGCTACAGCGTCTCTATCATGCTGTTTCTCTTATGAGCTTAATTGATGGCAGGGCGCTCAGCCTTTTTCATAAGTGTCTCTCGACAGAAATAAAAGAGTTGCACGCCGTTTTTAATTGATAGGCCTACTTCAGAGACAGGTTTCAGTCGTCTCCACGGTAACAACAAGCCGGCGCCTCCCCTCCAGCAAAAGTGACTATCTCTATCCCCTCCTCGGCCTCACTCTGAACCGTCCCAGGAGCAACCGTTTGTTTTCCTCAAATCACTGTAAAAACATCTTAAATCACGTAAAAACAACTTGCCACAGACTTTCCTCTCTCTCTCTCTCTCTCTCTCTCTCTCTCTCTCTCTCTCTCTCTCTCTCTCTCTCTCTCTCTCTCTCTCTCTCTCTCTCCACATCAGTTTTGACAGACAACAGCTCGCCTTGCTCCTTACAGAACGCTCTCTCTCTCTCTCTAGCCAATCACTGTGTGTGTGACAAAATATGACGTTGTCCGTGACATAACAACATTCTCCGGGTAGGCGACACCAAAGAAAAGTGTGGAGAGACACTTTTTTTCTGTCTCTTCTGACGTCATATCTATCGAGAGACCGTTTCAAAAGTGCCCAGAGACAAAGCATAAATTGGGCTGTAGTCTCCCTTTGGAAAATTGCACGACAAACACATGTGAAGCACATGTGGGATTTGGTCTAAGAGAAGCACAAAGAAAATGGACTGGTGCAAGTAGGTACACATGACCCTGGATGGAGAAATGTTCACCTTTCTGCACCATTCACACAAATCAGGTGCGGTTTTATAAACTAGGGTTCACCTGATAGGGGGTTTCGAAGGCTGATACTGCTATTTTTGGATTGAAGTTGCCAATAGTTTATTTTGGCTGATATTCAACATCTTTAAAGGATAAGTTCACCCAAAAATGAAAATGAAATGAAAATGCAGTCATTATACTCACCATGCCGGTGGAAGGTCGGGTGAAGTTTTTTAGTCCATAAAACATTCGTGGAATTTTCCAGGGAAAGTTACAGCATTCTCCTAAACAATTGAAGTGAATGGTGACCAATTTTCAAACGTAAAAAACATGAACCAAAAAAACAAACATAAAATGCCTTCACACTGCTCGTCTGGCGTAATTCAAGTCTCCAGAAGCCCCAAGATGCCCAGTTGACTTGAAAGTACATCATTTACACCCTGTTCTTAGCTAAAATCTTCACTGTAGCCGTGAGCTGTGAGTCACATTTTCACTTTCACTTTATGTTTTGTGGACTAAAAAAAATTCATCCGGCCTTACATCGGCATGGGGGTGAGTATGAATTTTCATTTTTGGGTGAACTTATCCTTTAAGTCTGGCCATTTTCATGTCAACAAAACAAAAAGGGATTCAATATTTAGGATAGTATTCATGTCAGTCTCCGAAACTGCAGTTGGACAACCATGCGGAAATAAAGCTCTCCATTGGGCAAAACGGAAATATCAATCCAACCCGAGTTTAAAAAAAAGTTGTTTTGATTAAGCACATTTTGAGCAGCCTATATCTCTTAGGGTCATAGAATAGCCGATAAACCCGTAGACACCATTAGTTGATGCCTACAGATGCCATATCTCTTACAACGCTATGAGATGGAAGGTCACACTCCAGAGACAAAACAGGGCCAGACGTGGATACAGTGACAAGGAGCTCTGCTTTGTCTCAAACCACTGATTTCCCCTCGGCTAAAATCACACGTTCAAGCAGGCATATATCAAGACCTCCTGTATGAAAACAGGGACAAAACAACCCAAGCAGAACTTATCGGTGTACCTCTCAAGGCTACAATTATCCTAACCTAAAATACACGCCACGTCTGCACTTAACCGTTATACAGTAGCCGTTGCTATCAAGACTATACCCGTTTAAAAGTCATCTATGGGCTGAAAGCAAAGGAAACATGGGAAGCGGATAACAAAGCCCCCAACAGCAAGTAGATGCGGCACCACTTATCTGCCCTGCAGCAGGCCAGCAGACAGCCTTAAAGACAGCCATGCTTCATACAGATAGCATTACCTTCACATCAGCAGGGCAGAAACGTGGCACATTTCAAAAGAGAAGAAACGTGGAGAGGAGGGGGAAATGGAAACTCAGTCGAACAAGAGATTTGTGCTCTTCTAATTTACAAGATGACAAAAACGTCCCTCCAAAAAATCACGCCAACCAGCGAGAGAGACACCGCGCCGGCGCTGAGGCACACCGCGGTGCTAGTGTAGGCCTGGGCCTCAGCAGTCCTGCTGGTGTCTCTCTGTTTCTTTCTCTTTCTCTTTTGGCCCTCGCCCCTGGAAGACAGAGAAGAGGGCAGGAGAGAGAGGAGAGAGAGACACCTGAGTAGATGCAGGAGAGAGAGGAGAGAGAGACACCGGAGAGTAGATACAGGGACACTCGTGCAGATAGAGCGCACACAATAGCAAGCCAAACAGGAGATAATCAATGTACAGGACATCTGCCTTCTAATCTAGTCTCCTCATTAGCTGGGGTGCATCGATCCACAGGATAGGACTATAGACTCCAGCCCGACCGATATATCGGTTGGCTGAAATTACCAGGCGATATTGGCCTATCACATATCGGCATATATGTAGTCATATATATACTGTATATATACTGTATATACATATATATATATACATACACACACACTGATGTCATTTTGGACAATAACGTTTATTGTTAAAGTGTAAAATATCCTGCCTCCATTACATACTGTATCTTTGTCACAAAGGTTTGATATTTGAGGGCTCATTGCAAAAATGTGTTTTCAGGTCAGGTCTATGTGTATAAAGAATATTGTCCGATATATCAATATGGGATTTTTTTTTACTCCCCAATATCGGCATCGGCCCCAAAAATCAGCTGTCTTTCTCTGTAAGTGAGAGAACGAATGAATGAATGACTGTGTCGCCTCTGCCTCCACTCCACCCTGCCAGGAGGGCAGACTGGCTGCCTGAGAAGCACGTGCACGAGCCTGGTGAGAGGCATGTGCACAGTGACAGGCACGGGCACGCTGAGAGGCACGTGCACGATGCCAGGCAGGCTGCCCACGTGCACGGTGCCAGGCAGGCTGCCTACAGTATGCGCACGCTGACAGGCAGGCTGCCTACGTGCACGCTGACAGGTAGGCTGCCTACAGTACATGCACGCTGACAGGCAGGCTGCCTACAGTACGTGCACGCTGACAGGCAGGCTGCCTACGTGCACGCTGACAGGCAGGCTGCCTACGTGCACGCTGACAGGCAGGCTGCCTACGTGCACGCTGACAGGCAGGCTGCCTACAGTACATGCACGCTGACAGGCAGGCTGCCTACGTGCACGCTGACAGGCAGGCTGCCTACGTGCACGCTGACAGGCAGGCTGCCTACGTGCACGCTGACAGGCAGGCTGCCTACGTGCACGCTGACAGGCAGGCTGCCTACGTGCACGCTGACAGGAGGCCTATGCGTCCAACAAGGCCGGACCCGGCTCAGCTCAGCCCCATGACAAGCCGATTTGATTTAGCCCTCTGAGCTAACATGATCCCATCTCTCCTCCACCATCCACAGGCTTTTAACACGCACTCCTCTTATCCAATTAAACAAGGGGCGTTCCTCTGACCTGCCGCTGCAGCCTGCTCGCCACCACAATACAATCTCAGCATTCAACATACGTATTTCTGAACTGAAATAAGACACATCACGTTTCTAGATATGTGAATATTAATGTTATACACGTCATAGAGTCTGCTATTGAAATAGTGCGGTGGCCAGTAAGGGTGTTGTGGTCGGGGTGGATGCCAGGGCATAAACACACTTGACTTTCACACCAGAGAGGTCACAGCCGATCTAAAGTCTACATTTCAACTGTGAGTCACATTGAATGTTTTTTGTTTTGTTATGACGGCACGGTGGCTCAGTGGTTAACACTGTTGCCTCACAGCAAGAAGGTCCCGGGTTCGAACCCCGGTCCGTCCCAGGTCCTTTCTGTGTGGAGTTCGCATGTTCTCCCCGTGTCCGTGTCTGTGTGGGTTTTCTCCGGGTGCTCCGGTTTCCTCCCACCATCAAGAAAGACATGTATTTTAGGGTTAATACTCCTGTCAGTGCCCCTGACCAAGGTACTGGTAGAGGATGGGTCAAATGCAGAGGATGAATTTCCCCAAGGGGATAAATAAAGGATAACTTAACTTAACTTAACTTATTTAAACCATAACCATAATCCTATAACCTTAAAAGACCACTCAGCTAAGCTTTGTATCAGTAGTATGTATCTCAGAAAAGTTTGAACAGTAAATGAACAGTCATTCATTTAGTTTGACAGTTATTGAGAGTTGATTTGCGTGAAGTTGTGGACCAGTGATGTAATTTGTGCATGAATGACATCATTGGTCCACAACTTAACTCAAATCACCTCTCAATAACTGTCAAACTGAGTGAATGCCAGCAAAACTGTTTACAGTTTTCCGATATATGACTGATCTTGGCATGATACAAAGCTGGTTGAAAATTGGCGGAGTGTTCCTTAACCAAGTTGTTTTACTTGTCTAAACATAGCCAAAGTTGTTAGTTGTTTTTATTTGCCTTTACCATTGGAAAAGCAGTACGGTTTTCAAATTACCCGCCGCTTTGTTTCAAATTTACGTTTGTACGATTGTAGACATTTTGCTTCAAATTACTGTATGTTGAGATTGTAGGTTTGCAGAAATGCAAAATGCCAAGTTTTAAACATATTTTTTGTTTCAAATTTACACTGATATTCTACATATCCCATACATGTAAAATGCCGTTTTATTCTGGCGATTGGGTTGGACCTGCTGAAGACACGCATGCACACACGCACGCACACGCACACACGCACACGCACACACACACACACACACACACACACACACACACACACACACACACACACACTCTGGTCCACACACATGCATGCATACGGGTACGTCAAACACACACGCAGCCCGACTGTGTCGACTCCGACGGCCAGCGAGTTCTCTCACGGCCGTCTCCCAGCTCCTATTGACACCACTCCAAATAAAAATAGGTTAACTGCATGACACCTGTTGCTATGATTAGCCTGTGTGGACGTAGCCGAGGGCCGAGGGTCAGGTTTGTGCAACTGGAGTGCAGACAGCCGCGGGTGGTCTGAAGCCTCAATCCTCCGCAGTGTTACAGCCGCACCGTAAAGCACTAAAGGCACAGCCATTAAAAAGAGCAGGCTCAAAGTGTGAGACAGAGCCCAGTAAAGAAAAACGGAAGATAGGCCTGTGGGCCCTCAGCTCCCTCCAAGGCCTATAGAGAGAACCAGGAACTATAGGAACCTTCAAATCCCTGCCTGCTGTGGCCGGCATCACTAAGCCTATAGGTTCACACCATAGGCATCTCAGAAGCAAGTGTGGAGTTTTGCATGTTCTCCCCATGCCCTCTGGGGGGTTTCCTTCATATAGGAACCCCCTTCACCAAAACATGCAATATCCTGGTCGCTGATGCGGTGCCTCCTCTGGTCGTTAGGGGCGCCTGTTCGGAGGGAGGGGAACTCGTTGGAATAGCGTGATCCTCCCACGTGCTATGTCCTACCGGTGAAGCTTCCCCTGTCAGGTGAAAAGAAGCGGCTGGCTAACTGCCCATGTCTCGGAGGAAGCATGGAGCCAGTTTCGGCTCTCCCCAGATTGGCAGAGGGTGGAGCAGCAACCAGGATAAATGAATTAAAATCAGCACTAACGGGCGATAAAAATGGGATAAAAAGCTGAGCTGTACTATCACTAAGTCCTCTACAGTTCCTCTCTCCAGCCTTCAGCCACACACTCACCAACTGAGAGAGCGGGCGCGGAATCTGTGAGCGTGTCAGCCTGAGGGAGAAAGCCATGCTGCCATTGACTCAAAATATGATACTTGCTCTACTGCTAGTATTTACATTAGCATCCCTGAAGGCTGCTGGTTCCACAGTGTCCCGCCGGCTGCTATACAGCAGCCAAAAGACAACGCAACAAGATTGCTTCAGGAGGATTGTGACTGTGTCTCAATAAATGTCGGTATGATTGGTTGAGAAGTTGCTTCTTTCAGGGTGTTCTTACCCTATACTGTGGTAGGTGTGACGGCGTTGTCATGTTTATATTTCTACTACATCCCCACTCAAATCCCTCAAAATACATGACCCAAAGGAAAAAGATGGAACACGTACTTACTCTTTCTTTGCTTTGACCCCTGGCTTTGGTCTGAAATGAAAAGAGCCAGATGATTTAGACTTTTGCTTTTGGGAAGCATCACTGTGACTGTGCGAGGCAGTTTAGATAAGAGGGCTCAGACTTTCTTACCTGCATATACACGTTCGATGCTCTGTGAAGCTCAACTGAAGAGTGTGTTGCGTTACCATCGGTTTGACCCGCATGACCTTGAGAAGCAGAGGACACAACGGTGCATGTTAGACTACGGAAAAGCAACAAGGCTTTCCAAACTCCAAGGTCGTTCACTTCCTCACCTCAGCTAATTGCCCTATCTATCTCAGACAGGAAGTGCGCTAGCTCCGAGACAGGAACTCTCTGTATGGCATTCCTATATTTCTCCAGCCCAACAGTAAGCTCTTGAAAGGCCAAGAAAGGCCTTTGACAAGGGTGTAAACAACATAGCTGACATGCCAAGCCTCGCTCCTTCACTTTCCCTGCTCTGCTACCCTTCTGGAGAGAAGCTGTGTACTAAATAGTAGGACCACCTTGCTGATGTTAAGCTGAAGCTATAGTCTCAACGCCAGACCCACGAGACTTCTTACGCTGATACACTACGTTACTGCATGCTGCAGAGCTCTCTCTGGGTCTGGGACACTTTCCCTCAGCCAGCTGATGGGGTCGGAAGTGAACCGTTCACTTGGCCAGTGATTGGCCAGTGGTGGATTCAGTCTTCCCCAATCAGTAACGACTTTGCGATCAGATGACGGCGGGAGGACCAGCCCATTTTTCGAACCGCTTGTATTGGTGCTACGACCTGTCACTCATTCAGTTTCAACCCCCCTAGACCCGCCCTCAAACCCCAGCAGTGGCTGTGAAGTGGCACAGACTCATTTATGGAGTATGCGGAGCGCAGCGATTCAACGTCATATTTGGGTCTGGGGAGAGACTAAGCTGAAGCCCCTTTTGCACAATCCATGTCTCATTCGTCTCAAGAACTAAAAGGTTGTTCTTTAACCCGTCTCCTCCCATTCTTCCCAATCTTCAGTATATTATAAATACTTGAATAAATTAAAGAAATACAGCAAATTTGTCCCGTTGGTGAACTGATGAGCGGCTTTGCCTGTTAACAAGGACGCCGAAATGAAACTTGTGGGTTCAGTGTAGGTTTGGTGAGCTTAGGTTGAGCGTTGTTGGCGTATGGTGTAAACGGGTTGTAATATAGTGGACATTTTTCAGACTATTGAGTTCTCTGAACTATGACCCGTCGGAACAGCGTGCAGTCCCCTTACTCAACACATAGTCCTCTATGCTAATGTGTTAGCACGGAGCATATCACTCAACATAATGTAGGCTAATGTGTCAGGACAGAGTATAGCACTAGCATGGAGACTAGCATGATTTGGTGTCTATGTTTTCATCCCTTCACAGGTAAATTGACCAATGGGCCAATCCCCGACAGTGCTCAGTGGTCAGGCTCACCTCCAGTGTGACGTTGTGAGTTGAGGTGGGCACACATTCCTGCGCCTCGTCAGAGCAGCACCCTCCACAGCGATTGAGGACGACGCAGGAAGGGATGTAGGTGTGTTCCGTGTCATCCGGATACTCGTGGAAGATGTCCACCAACACCTCCCTCGGCTGACATAAGCTCTTGTTATACACCTTCATGAAGGAGATCACTGAGATAGGAAGAAAGAAAGAAAGAAAGAAAGAAAGAAAGAAAGAAAGAAAGAAAGAAGAGCAATGTGACTATTTTATCAAAAAAGTTTAACTTTGGAAAAGCTCATTGACAGGCTGATATCTATGAAAACATTCGGTCCAGTTGTTTGGTTTTTCTGTGATGTAAAACCAACGCCAGAGTCCAAAGCCCACCAATGTAATGTCACACTTGTCATACACATGCACACAAAATAGGCTATAGTCACACATGCAGAGATGCACAGACACACACATGCGCAGGCACATTGACATTGTAGGCAGTTAGTTGATGTTGCTCCAAAGCGACTCGCAGTGAGTGCAACAATAGAACAAACCTTCAATTCCTAGATCACCAAAAATTTGAAGCAACCAAAATGAAGGAGTGCAATTAAAGCTCAGCGCCTTAGTGCCCTTACAAACTGTCCAAGCTGCAATAGTTCATCACCAAGTCTGCTACTGTATCTTCCCTCAAGGATTTTTTTCTGCATCAAAAAAGGCCCAGCCCAGAATAATCCAGCTCAGATTAATCCATCCCAGCATCCGACATACCGGGTTCCCAGGGACCCCTGGCTAACTCCTGACCCCTGGCTAACTCCTGACCCCTGGCTAACTCCTGACCCCTGGCTTGTCAGAGCAGCAGTATAGTCTCTCAAGCCAGTCTATCTCTTCCACAATCGTCAATGCTGCAGAGACAGACTGTATTTACGCCCATTACATTTTGGCCAGAGGAAGTTAATTGTTATCTTTAAAAAAGAAGAAGAAGAAGCTTCAGACCAGAAGCAAGTTCGATGGTATTTGACCAATCACGACACATGTAAACAAAACAGAGGGAGATGATTGGAGAAATGAGTGGATGCCCCGCCTTGAGCGGGTGTCCCGCCTTAACATCCGTTTCCCCTCAAATTTCCCCTCCAGGAAGTACAGACGGGTAGACAGGAGCATCTGCAAATTGCGGGAGCCAACGTGTCTTTTTTAAGAGACTAGAGCAGCAGTGACCTCAGGCATGGCGGCGCCAGGGTTCACCTCTGACATGTGACCCCAGAAAGCCCACCCCTGCGTGGGCTCTACACACTACAACAACATCCTCTGGTCCCAAACCACACCAGCACCAAACTGCAGCTCTGGATCCACTGTGCCAAGGACTAGGGATCGACCCAGGCTGATGCCAATTTTGTACTGAAAAAGTCAAACATCAGTTTTCTTCTTGTTCCATTAGTTGGATGTTTGAGATATTGTGCAGAATGATGTCTGTGCAGAGTTTGACACTAGAAGGTTGTTTCGACAATCGTCTACTGAAAGCGGAAAGTTTCTCTGTGCTCCCTATAAAGGCCATTTTCAACGAGCCGTGTGGAGCGGAGCGGAGCGGAGAATGGTAAAGGGTAAAATGGCCTGCATTTATATAGCGCTTTTATCCAAAGCGCTTTACAATCAGTAGGTGCATTCACCCTTTCATGCACCAATGGTGGCTGGCTACCACGCAGGGTGCTGGCACACCATCGGGAGCAATTTGGGGTTCAGTATCTTGCCCAAGGACACTTCGACATGCAGAGTGGAGGAGGCGGGAATCAAACCACTGACCTCTTTTATCCAAAGCGATTAGTGGATGACCCGCTCTACCTCCTGAGCTACAGCTGCCCCGAGAATCCAAGGCAAATGACTATTGGAGCCGGCCTGGAATGTCAGAGGGGCCGGGCGGGGTAAGACCCGCGGACATTAACGTTATCCTAGAGTGTCTGGCAAGCGAGACTAACGTTATAAGTTATTAGTTATCACTCCCACACATGTATCCCTAATACAGGCACTAGCTGTGGTCATGTGATGTAATAATACAAATACAGGCACTAGCTGTGGTCATGTGATGTAATAATACAAATACAGGCACTAGCTGTGATCATGTGATGTAATAATACAAATACAGGCACTAGCTGTGGTCATGTGATGTAATAATACAAATACAGGCACTAGCTGTGGTCATGTGATGTAATAATACAAATACAGGCACTAGCTGTGTTCATGTGATGTAATAATACAAATACAGGCACTAGCTGTGTTCATGTGATGTAATAATACAAATACAGGCACTAGCTGTGTTCATGTGATGTAATAATACAAATACAGGCACTAGCTGTGTTCATGTGATGTAATAATACAAACAGGAACTAGCTGTGGTCATGTGATGTAATAATACAAATACAGGCACTAGCTATAGTCATGTGATGTAATAATACAAATACAGGCACTAGCTGTGTTCATGTGATGTAATAATACAAATACAGGCACTAGCTGTGGTCATGTGATGTAATAATACAAATACAGGCACTAGCTGTGGTCATGTGATGTAATAATACAAACAGGAACTAGCTGTGGTCATGTGATGTAATAATACAAATACAGGCACTAGCTATAGTCATGTGATGTAATAATACAAATACAGGCACTAGCTGTGGTCATGTGATGTAATAATACAAACAGGCACTAGCTGTGGTCATGTGATGTAATAATACAAACAGGAACTAGCTGTGGTCATGTGATGTAATAATACAAACAGGCACTAGCTGTGGTCATGTGATGTAATAATACAAACAGGCACCAGCTGTGGTCATGTGATGTAATAATACAAATACAGGCACTAGCTGTGGTCATGTGATGTAATAATACAAACAGGCACTAGCTGTGGTCATGTGATGTAATAATACAACTACAGTACAGGCACTAGCTGTGGTCATGTGATGTAATAATACAAATACGGGCACTAGCTGTGGTCATGTGATGTAATAATACAAATACAGTACAGGCACTAGCTGTGGTCATGTGATGTAATAATACAAATACAGGCACTAGCTGTGGTCATGTGATGTAATAATACAAACAGGCACTAGTCATGTGATGTAATAATACAAATGCAGGCACTAGCTGTGGCCATGTGATGTAATGATACAAATACAGGCACTAGCTGTGGTCATGTGATGTAATAATACAAATACAGGCACTAGCTGTGGTCATGTGATGTAATAATACAAACAGGCACTAGCTGTGGTCATGTGATGTAATAATACAAATGCAGGCACTAGCTGTGGGCATGTGATGTAATAATACAAATGCAGGCACTAGCTGTGGGCATGTGATGTAATAATACAAATACAGGCACTAGCTGTGGTTATGTGATGTAATAATACAAATACAGGCACTAGCTGTGTTCATGTGATGTAATAATACAAATACAGGCACTAGCTGTGGTCATGTGATGTAATAATACAAATACAGGCACTAGCTGTGGTCATGTGATGTAATAATACAAATACAGGCACTAGCTGTGGTCATGTGATGTAATAATACAAATACAGGCACTAGCTGTGGTTATGTGATGTAATAATACAAACAGGAACTAGCTGTGGTCATGTGATGTAATAATACAAACAGGCACTAGCTGTGGTCATGTGATGTAATAATACAAACAGGCACTAGCTGTGGTTATGTGATGTAATAATACAAATACAGGCACTAGCTGTGGTCATGTGATGTAATAATACAAATACAGGCACTAGCTGTGGTCATGTGATGTAATAATACAAATACAGGCACTAGCTGTGGTTATGTGATGTAATAATACAAACAGGAACTAGCTGTGGTCATGTGATGTAATAATACAAACAGGAACTAGCTGTGGTCATGTGATGTAATAATACAAACAGGCACTAGCTGTGGTCATGTGATGTAATAATACAAATACAGGCACTAGTAAGGGAGGAACCTCCATGTGAGAGATGGAAAATATATTAATAAAATGCCAATATGGGCTCTGCATGTGTATCAGTCTAATCAGTCCCAGTCCCAGTTATTTTGCGATAAAGGAATGCACCAAGAGACTCTTATCCTGTTTCCCAGCCTGGCCAGCAGATGCGTTAGCTGGCTAACAGGCTAGCACCTGCTCTATAAGGAGACAACTCATCCAGAGAGCTGGCGTGGAGTCTGGCTGGCCAACCAACAGCCTGGGTGGTTTGGGGGGGTGTCAGCAGCCACAGGTCAACATACTCCACTGTATTTCTGCCTCCTAAGGGGACATTCACACCAAAAGCATTTTTGGAGCTGCCAGCGTCAGACTGTGGTTGTAATATTGCAGAAGCAATAGTACAACCACAGTCTGATCTGCTCCACTGGAGCGGTTGGGGTTAAGGACCACCTTGCTCAAGGGCACTTCAGTGGTGTTAATGAGGGACGGGCAAGCGCTGCCTTTTCACTTTCCCCACCCAGATTTATCCTGCCGGTCCCGGGGATTGAACCCATGCCCTTCCGCTCACAAGCTCCCTTCACCTTTAGGCCATCACTGCACCACTGCCACCCTCCTAACTGTGTGTGTGTGTGTATGTGTGTATGTGTGTGTGTGTGTGTGTGTGTGTGTGTGTGTGTGTGTAGGTGTGTGTGTGTGTAGGTGTGTGTGTGTGTGTGTGTGTGTGTGTGTGTGTGTGTGTGTGTGTGTGTGCATCATGTGACTGTGTGATTTCTGATAGTGTCTGCGTGTGAAGGTCAGCAGCATGCAGGTGGCGGAGCAAAGGAGGGGAGTCGCTGCCCTTGAGCAAACTCTAATCAACAGCCGCACAAACCTTCTTGTTATTTGGCTGTGGAAAAGACCTCTGCCTGCCCAGTGATGCGCTATATAGCCATGTTTGTCTCCAACGGGTCTAACCTTGGCCTGAACACAACGCTTTGTCACTGTCAAGCAAACAAGCGCGGGCGGGCGGGCAGCATTGAACCTGAGGCTACCCGTTTCTTTCCACCACATGAGAAACATATGCAAAAGCTTTCAGGGCTGTGCAGGCTGTTTGTGCCTCTCCTCACTGAAACTTATTTTGAAACACTTTTATGGCTACTCCAAAGTCCCATCATGTCTGACCTTTCATCCTACGAGTTCACCGGCAAGCAACCATTCTGTAACTCTCTCAACTGACAGCAAGAAATATCAGCCACAAATGTCCAAGAACGAATGGAAACTTTGAAAAGGCAACGTTTCAAGAAAAAAGTGTTCACTACATTCCCACTAGGTGGCTCTGTGGTCATCTGGCCTGGCAGAGCCACAGGGAGAGTGGGTGGGGTGGGGTGGGGGGATCTGGTTTAATTAGACAGTTTTACAATAGATCCAACACTTACCTTCATTCTTACTCTTCTCCCCTCCCTTGTTAATGCTGGCAGTCTGTAAGAGACACACATCAGACCAGGCGTTAAACATTTCTCATCAGGATGCAATATTGTGCAAATTACCTCTATAAACATGTCATCATAAAAGAAAACTTATTTTTCTGGCTTGTTAAATTTCAGTGTACAAATCAATTTGATATAGGTCGTATAGATTTATATCAGCATAAATAGGAGGTAAACTCCATCTTGTTCATAAAAAGCTGGGTAAACTGGTTTTAGGTGGGTTACCCTCCAATGCATGCATCTGCTTGAGGGCAAGTGCACACTAGTCAGAAGCTGTGTGAAGCTGTTACACATACAGGAAAAAAGACCAGCAGTAAGGTGATTTTACCTTCAAAATAAAAGCATACATAGTAGCTACATTTTTAGGGAACTTTTGAAATGTGACAGAAAATGCGATGTGAATTAGGTGTTTCCCCAATAACAAAAAGCAGCTTCATGAATGAGCCATATGTGAGAAAATGCATCCAATGTTAAATCCAGAGTGTCACGTTTTAACTGCTGTAAAATTAATTTCTCAGGATGGCCATAACAAGACAAGCATTATTAGCCTGGGAAATGTGTTTCGATTGCTGTTTTACTTCTTTATTTTTCTCTCTCTAGGTCCTACCGAGGAAAATTTTAGCAAAACTTGCCATTTCCAATCGACCCCTCTCATTAATTTACATGACATTGCATGGATCGAACCAGAGGTTTTATTTTGAAAGGTGTAACCGGAAATCACGTTTGTTTATATTGACTTAGGCCTACTTGACGGTGGCAGCAGGGCATCCCCGCAGCAGAGCGCGTCTCCCCGGAGCATTTTTTTTCCTAGGATAGTGCCGGGCTGCGTGTTCACCTTATCTGGCTGCCTGCTGTAACCAGCTGAGAGATTGCGTGAGAAAAGCTGTGGCAGTGTGGGAACCAGATGGAAAAAATAGGTGGGGGAGTGAGTGCACGCTGCCTGGGAAACGAAGGGTTGAAAGGACTGCTGACTAGCTCAAATCGCCAAACTCCATTCAAAAGTGTCGCAGTTTCAACGTGGCTTCGCTTATTGGAAAAGCCGGTGTAGAATTAAAATGCCTTTTCTGAATCGTTAGGGGCCCCATTTCAATTCGGCATATAGGCTACAATCCACAAGCAGCACTTTGATTCATGTAGCCTAAATTCACTAGAATCAGAAAGGGTGCTCACTGCTCGCTAACCGGTGTATTTTGGTGGGAGACGACTGGGAATAAGAGGCGAAGCAATTTCGGATGTTGAAATTCTTTCAAAATAAGCGCCGTGTGGTGTTAGGATATGTATGACTGCCATAGTTTTTGTACACATGTTGCGTGTTGCATCTATTGCCGATGATCCAGATATTTAAACGGAGTTTGGTTTGACAACACAACCACGTAGGCTATTGCACAAAGGGACAATGTGGAACTATAAGGTTTTTGTAGTCCTACAGAAACAGAACGGCGTGAGTAGTTAGCAGACATATAAATAATAAATACTAGGCTACGGGAATGAACGAATCCGACTGTTTTCTGTCCCGATAGGCTATATGAATAGCCTATATTTTAGTCTGATTTAGGCAGAATAACCACTATACATTCTTTCCCCTTCCCAGAACACTTTTTGTAATTTAGAATAAAGAATAGGTAGCTATAGGCCTAGCCTAATAATACAAATATAGATTAATAGTTGAAATGTGTAGGGTATAGCGAACTGTCCAGCACATGTGAAAGAAGAGCTCATTAAAACATGAACAGTTCCTTCCCCATGTGTTCTAGGGTTCTAGGCGTGTAAGTGGACATTTCATATTTAAAAACTCACCTTTACATTAGATAGATGAAGAACCGCTGCCAAAAGGATTTGTATAAAACTGACAACAAAGTTCATGGTTGTAATTCCGGCGTGTGGAAATCTCAGCTGTCGTTGGGCTCACACAATAAATTAAAACAGACACACTCGGAACAAAAATAATAATTATATATATAAAAAAAATCTTGGCAAAATCTTGGCTATAGCAAAAGCAAATCCATGTCGTCCACACACGTGGGGTTGGAAAGCAGAGGAATCCCTCCAGTGAATCTGTTTAATAGTCTCCAAGGAGCGCTCCGGAGGAAAGCTTAACCATCAAACAAGCCTCGCTCATCCAAAGACAAAGAAATCTTTCCTGAAAATCCAGGTTGGAACAGGAAGCCCCCGAAGACAGCAATCCTCCAAAAACAATAAATAAATAAAATATCAGAATAGTAATGTTTACTAAACGAATTGGAGAGTCTCGCCAACTTTGCGCACTGGACTCTGACTCTCTGTACATTGATCCCACAATATGACGTGTGAATGGGGTGTATGTGATAGTGTGTGTATGTGTGAACGGGTGGGGTAGAGAGGCAGTTAACCGGTATAAAGTGAGTGATCCTTTTGTTGCGGTCCTCTGCAAAGCTTCCTTATCTTGTCGTGTCTCCTTTGTGCGTCTGGAGCTCTTGTCGTTTTCCCGGCAGGAGGCTGTAGTACCACCTCTCTCGCTCTGCTCTCCTCGCTCTTCTTGGCTGATTGTGTTCATGGGTTGTTATATTATAAGGTGGCCACTGGCCGCTGCAGCCAATGGCGCTCTGGGGTGGGAGGGACCACGGATTAGACTGCGTAAAGCCCCTACAATAAAAAAATAAACACATAAATACATAAATGAATGAATGAATGAATGAATAAATAAATAAATATGTTTGACAAGCACACACACACACACACACACACACACACACACACACACACACACACACACACACATATATATACAGGGATAGCGGAACGCATCTGAACTTGGGGGGGCCGGGGGGCGTGTCGGGGGGGGCGTGTCCCCCCCCCCTCACACACACGTCTGTGAACCACCATCATTGATTATTATTATTATCATCATATAAAGATTTTGGTCGTTTGAAGCCAGATTCATATAGGAATATCTCATTTTAAATTAACATTAGGATTAGACGGTTGTGATGTCAGTATTCAGTCTTAACAATCATATATTTGCTCCTTTTCTCACTCCTATGTCACCACCTGCTCTCACTGCAGGGTTTGAGATTCAACTTTTTTTTATCACCAGCCAATATGGCTGCTAGATTTTAAAGTTACGAGCCAATTAATTTCAACTAGCCAAAATGTTTTTCTTGAAATAAACCAGAATATGAGGGCGACTGGGTTTTACAGCAGGGCTATTCAACTAAATTGTTCAGGGGGCCACATTGTCAGAAACCTAAGGGACCGGGGGCCGGACCGTTCCCCGAGCCAGTACACTTGACACAATGCGCCACCATATTTTTGCAGCCGCGCTGGAACTATTATTAAGTAGGGGGTGCTGTAAGGAATGGAATCTCGGCAGCGCCGAAGAAAATTTTATGTTTTTTGGACTTTTATCCATATTTAGAAGAATATTTAATTTTAAATTAACATTAGGATTATACTGTTGTGATGTCATTATTCAGTATCTTCTCCTTTTCTATTATTAGTATTAGTATTAATATTAAATACTGAGTATCTCATGAAAAACTATTAATATATTATTGCATCTTTTGTGTTTAGCTCCGTCTCACAGCAGGCCCGGCTCCAGAACCAAATTACAGAGGGGGCCTGCCCCTAGCTTGGCGGGGCCAAGGGGGGTCCGGGGGGATTCTCCCCCGGAAGAAGATTTTGTACATTTTAAAGTAAAATTCGTCAAACTGGTGCATTTGAGAGCAAAAGGAAGAGGCTAAATCTATGAGGAACTACACACATCTCTAATGTGTTGTGACTTTACAAATAGGCCTAAACAATTAATATTAAATGTATTTACACATTGTGCACAAATTGCATTCATTGTGACAAATTTACAATAGTTAATTAATATCCAGCCAGAATCATTGCAAATGGAGGTTCAAAGTAACAGTTAGCAATAGCATTCAGTTAATCAATGCCTAATGACAGCCAGATTCCGTTTTAAACTTTAAAACTTTAAAACGGAAAAACGTTTTTAGCACACACAAAAAAAAAAAAAAAAAATTGAATGGGGTGGCCAGTTTAGGGAATGGGGGGGCCCGGCCCGGTCAGGCCCCCCTCCAATGCCGGGCCTGTCTCACAGCATTGTAACATTGTAGTGCAGCAAGAAAGGAAAACTACTGTAAACATTTGAACCACATTTCTTGTTTAGAACCTATAGCTAGCAACATCGCCATCTCCTGAAAAACATTAATATTGCACCTTTCTTGTGGCTACATCACAGCATCTACTGAAAAACATTTATAGTGGATCTGACTTGTTTAGTTCACTTTAGATTCACATCACATCTGAAAAACAACCAGTCGAGTGTAATAAGTAAATGAGGTTTAATTGTAAAAAAAAAAATCTAAAAAAAAATCTAAAAAAAAAAAAAAAAAAAAAATTTTTGGGAACTGAAAAGTACCCAGCCCGGGCGGTTCCGCGATCCCTGTATATATATATATATATATATATACATATATATATATATATATATATATATATATATATATACATATATACACATATATATGTATGTACATATACATATATGTACATATATGTATATATATATATATATATATATATATATATATATATATATATATATATATATAAGGGCTGTCAAACGATTAATTTTCTTAATTAATCTTGCGATTAACTATAGTTAATCTCAAGATTAATCACATCATTGTACCGCATGTTTAAAATGCGATTATTTTGCATTTCAAAGCATTCTTAATTAGATATTAATAATTCTTACCAGTGTGTCATGATTGGGAATCAAATGAATGCAAATAAATGTACTTTGTGATCTTGAATTTTAGATACATTTTCAATTCAATAGAAGTGCAATGTAGACAGGAGGTAACAATGTCTACAAAATATATCTTGAACAGAAAATAAAGGCACAATTGTAAACAGTGCAGTACACGCTCCAGGACCGATACTTCCGGCGGCGGCGCTGTGGAGCAGTCAAAACCCAAAATGACATCGCCGAAGAAGGCTGTGTCTGAGCTAAAAACTTTGGCACTTCCATGTGAATAATGGCTCAGTATTGGAAACTACGGAAGATTTTGGAGTACATTGGCGCCGTAGTATTGGATAATCCCAGCCGACCTCCCATGGCTAGAGGACCCGCGCATCCGAGACTCTGAAGGAAGAAAGACTGATGACTGAGTCTCGCGTTGAGGCTACGGCGACACTAGCTGCTCCGGTATGCTTAGCTTTAGGTGATCGCTCAAACTCTATGTACTTCGGTGATATTTTAATTCCGTTTTACACAAGGTGCAAACTACTGTTGACTTGTCCACTGTGCCATTTGGGAGTTATTTAAAGTAAAACGAGCCATTTAGAAGCGTGTTCTTGTCCATGCCTGCAACAGCAGGAGACAGGAAACCGCTGCGACCGGCTTGACTACAAGTAGTGCCTCGAAGGGACAAAATAGCGGCATGCGATTAAAAAGAAATAACGCGTTATCGACCCTTAATCGCATCGCGATTAATGCGTTAACGCTGACAGCCCTTATATATATACAGTATACTGTATATATATATATATATATTGTAGCGATCCGGGGTTTGATGTGTATTGGGGTGTTTCCGTGTTTAGCTAGGAACTGATGTGTGGGGGTTGTTCCTGGGGGGAACGGTGTGTATGTGACCATCCTGTCGCGTGGCGGAAGTCAGTCAAGCTATGATAGAGAGTTGACTGGACGTGTGTGGAGCTAGCAGCGAAGCTACCGCTAGGAGCTGATGTGTAGCCACAGAATAAAAGCCTGTACCAACTTCAAGTCTCCTGGTTCCTTGGACGAATACCTGATTCGTTACAATATATATATATATATATATATATATATATATATATATACACACACACACACACACACACACACACACACACACACACACACACACACACACACACACACACACATATATATATATATATATATATATATATATATATATACACACACACATATATATATATATATATATACACACACACACACACACACACTGGGCCCCTATCGTTGTATCAGCCTATAAACTGCGCTGAACGGCCAGCGCAGTGGGCGTGGACCAGCCCACTCGATATCTGCGCTACACGCAGCCGCATTACAACCACGCCTTTTAAGCGTAAAATTATGCACAGTCTGCTCATTGGTGAAGTGCAGTAAAGAGTCACAAGCTTGCCTTTTAAGCTCCAATTCCACTGAGAAATCCAGTAAAACGAGACAAGCCAAGCGCTCTGCTCCCCCCCCCCCCTCCCTTCATCCCGTCTGTCTGTCTCCATATATAGGCTATTCCATATTATTATGCTTCTCAAACCAATCTAACTGCAGTTTAAATACTGCAAGCATGTAAATACGCTACACTATAGCAAGATTAAAGTGAAAAGAATGTTCTAAACGCATCAGCTAGAAAAATATAGCCTATCCCTATATGATGAGATTCATTAGATTGGTGAAAGTTTGTCCAGAATTATATTGTTTTCTCTCCCCTGCTGCACAGGTAGGATGATGCACATAAATATAGCCTACATTATGTAAAGTCATTGCAGAAATGTGTTTTTATTGTCAAACGAAATGTGAAGTAGGGCCAATTTATTGGAGCAGACATCACAGTATAGCACATGACAGTAGAAGCGCGTTACGCTGTCACTTATCTAAATCACGTTAAATCGACGAGGGATATATATAGGCCCAGGATGACATATATGTTTCACATAGGGTTGTGTTTGGATTTCGCAATTTTATTTTGTCCAATATTGAAATGTTCTACAATAACATGTTGTGGCAACATTACACATTATTTAGATCTATTTCGATGTACCTTTCTATCTATTTAGGCTAATTTCGATGCCATTTATTATCCAAATGGATTAGCCCAATGCATGCTGGGAGATTTCACATGTCTGGCTGTTGCAGGGAAGGCAGGCAGTGAATGTTTGCCCAAAATGATCTCATTCCTTCACTGCACAGGTAGGATGATGCAATAGCCTCTGAATGTCACGGGCTCAGTCAAAACTGTCATGTTAGAAAAAACTGTCATGTTGTTAAAATATGTACGGTAGAACAACTTATTTTTTCTGAGAGAGAGAGAGAACCGGCAAACTTTTTTTCAAGCAGTCCGTATTGTGCCTGTCAGACTGATGAGTAAGAGAGAGGGAGTGACACAGAGAGACGGGACAGAGGAAAGGGCAGAGGAGCGCTCCGCGCAACCAGCGCACTGAATAGGCCTGGTTTTCAAAAGCGCAAGGTGCTAAATTTACGCCAGGTGGGAAGATATCATTAGGCCGGTATTTAAGGCCGAAACGCCCATTCTCGCCCATTCTGGGACTGCGCCACGCCCATTCCGCCTAAAGCGCATTTGGCAGCCTAAAGCCATGTTGATATCTTCCCGAGGCAGGCGCAAGGCACGTTTTTTTGCGTTTACGGCCCCTTTTAGCACCAAAGGCCTGTGGGAGAATAGGGCCCACATATATGCATATATCATTGTTATAATTATTGCAATTATGCCATCGTTTTTTTATCCTTATGTTTTTTCCACTACAGGTCTACATTCCACTACAGGGGAGACTTAATGTTCTCTGAAATTAGGTGCGGGGACAAATCAGTATCGGCAATCAAAAAGGAGTTGGAAAATATTGGCATAACTGTATATGGGCCAAAAATCCAATACCGTGCATCCTGTGGTTTTAGCATTTAACATGTTTAGCTGGTTTCAGCATTTAACACGTGCTGTTTACCAGTGTTTAAATATATAAGAGGTTATTTTGATGTAAAAAATGTAGGAGTATAATTAGGCATGGGATGACAGCTTGCTATGGTCATCTCTCAGTACAGCTGGAATCAAAGCTTGCTCGTCTGGTACAGACAGACTGCCATGAAATAAGGCCATTGTGGCAGTGCAATATTACAACAAATGTTGCTCGTGAAGGGAGGGAATGTGGAGTGAAGGAAAAGGTTAAAGCCTCCTGACCAGAAAAGCTAACCCAACCGCTCAGGTGGGACGATGCGTCAAAGCGGGTCCTTGTGCAGAGGAACAGTGTGGAACAGGCTGCTCTCCTGTGATTATCCAGCCAGAAAGTTTGGTCCTCACAGCAGAATTCTCCATGTTGATTGCTGATAGTGAAACAGTGCAAACTACACTCAGATGTATAGGTGACATTCATGAGGAGTTTGAATAGAAAACCAACAAAAGTTCTTTGTGTATGGTGATCATGGCTGTAACTAGCTATGAGGACGGGGAGGTCCGGACCTCCCCTAATATTTCAGAGTTTTTTTTTTTTTTTTTTTTTTTTTTGCCTTTATTTAACCAGGTTTGTCCCATTGAGATCAAATATCTCTTTTACAAGAGAGACCTGGCCAAGAAACAGCAGCAACATAAAGTTACAACAAACAAACACATAAACACATACAATTGAAAAACATTAAAATGATCAAATAAAACATTTGCATACAGACAGCCTGTTCTCAAGAGATTTTACCATAGCCTTAAAACCATTTAAGGTTACTAAGCTATTAAGTTTAAGATCAGACTGCAGACTGTTCCATGCGGTGGGTGCAGAGAACCTAAAAGCTTTCTTCCCCAATTCAGTTCGGACTTTGGGAACAGAAAATTGTAGAGTGTCCTGAGAACGAAGATTGTAAAAAAATAAAACAATCTGCATGGAAAAGCATGAAAAACACGGGATCGCTTTTATTTTGAAACGAAAGGCAGGTCAGGCAGGAAGTCATCTGATGCCGCGTCCGTGGTAACTTGATTCCGAGAGAGCAGCAGCATGGTGGTGAGTGATGACTGTCTGTCTGCCTGGCGAGATAATTGAAGGTGAGCGAGCTGCGAGACAGTGAGCGAGTGAACGACAGACAGTGAGTGAGACTGACAGATTTTTTAGCAACAACCAAGAAAGTAAGTGTCTAGTCTGTGTCTTAAGTAATGTTACCTGTGTGACACGTTGGGATGCTACTGGCTAATCATGCATGATGCCAATTGCCAAGCTCCCGAAGTCAGGTATGCAGGTGGCTATATGCATGGTTTCAGTTTCATGACCCAATAAGTAACAAAAAGAGGTGGTGTAAAGTTAAAAACAACATAATATATTTTATTTTATTTTTCAATCGTTCCTATCAGGAATAAATAAATGTCCCTCTGTATGTTTTTTTTATTATCGATGATGACTTTGTGTGTTGTGTACGGCTTGGGTTGTGTACCTGTGTTTGTAGGTGTCATTTTGATATGAATTTGGCTAAAACAGTTTGTGTTTGTTAGTTACAATTATGTTGACAGGAGAGCTGAGCAGATGGTGACATGAAAGAGAATATACTGAATAATGACATCACAACAGTATAATCCTAATGTTGATTTAAAATGATATATTACTCTAAATATGGCTAAAAAAGGAAAAAAAAAAAACTCAAATATTTTTGAGCCTCCCCTTGCTGGACCTCCCCTATTTCGGAACTCTGGTTACGGCCCTGATGGTGATGTGCAGATGTTTGAAAAAAGTTACAAGTTGGGAAGTCCACCAACACGAGGTTCATATGCATATTACATAATGATGCTATGAGTCCACCAACACGAAGTTGTGTTACTATGAGTCCACCATATATATATATATATATATATATATATATATATTGTACTGTCCTCTATATACGTCCTAGCACATATATATATATATATATATATATATATATATATATATATATATATATATATATATATATATATATATATATATATATATATATATGTGTATATATATATATATATATATATATATATATATATATATATATATATATATATATAATGCTATGAGTCCACCAACACGAGGTACAGTATATATATATACACAGTATATATATATATGTATATATTATGTATATATATATATATATATATATATATATATATATATATATATATATATATATATATATAATGCTGGTCCCCCAACACGAGGTTGATATGCATGTTACGTTGACGCCGAAGGGACGTGACAATTTGGCACATTTTGACACCTTAGGGCCTGTGTCCAGCTAGCGTCTTTTCATCAGCTCCGGCGTCTATTTTCAGTTGTTTCCAATGGGGGGAGAGCGTATACGCGAGTGCACACGGACGTCTAGAGAAAGTGCGCTGCGTCCAGCGTCTATTTTCACAGCGCTGTGGCATTTTTGTGCGCCCGACTCCCAGCGCTTCCAGCTGAAATTATTTTAACTTTTCAGAAAGACGCTGGTGTTGGGTGCTCCTTTTCTGGCAAATAATCATATGGAGAAACTATCGCAACAGAGACAGAAAGGCTCAATTGTGGGAGCAGATCGGCTAGACACTTAATATTTCTGGTGAGTGTTGAGCTAAATCACTGTATGTGTGTTGTTTGCTAATGTTAGCTGTCAGCTATCAAGCTACTACCGCACTGAACTACCGTTAGTTTCAGACTGCTTCCTTGTTATATTGTGCGCCGAGATCAGCGCTTCCCAGCGCACTTCCAGCGTTTAACGTCGGAAAAAGACGCTAGGTGGACACAGGCCCTTAGGAGTGAGACCAGGTTGGTTCCTTAATATATATATATATATATATGAATTAGGGACAATGCACATGACTGTAAATGTGCCAGTGTTAGCCAGATGGCAAATTTTCAACTGCTTGGAAGAATTGCCAGTGCCTCACACACACTGACAGGAGTACATACATGTATTTTGGGGGAAGAAAGCGGAGCACCTGGAGGAAACCCACACGAACATGGGGAGAACATGCAAACTCCACACAGAAAGGACCTGGGATGGACCGGGGTTTGCTGCATGTGAGGCAGCAGCGCTAAGAGCCACCGATTTATCAAGCAAATTGTAGAACGTCCAGGCGCCCATTTGCTGTACGCCTATTTGTATTCTAGTTCCCTTTGCCGTGTCCAGTATATGCTGCTGCTGCGGCTCATTTTCCTCACCTTGACAAACCTCCCTTCAAGGTCCCTTGAGCAGACAGTGTCCCAACTGCAATATGGCCTTCACCCATGTAAAGCCATGTAAAACTCCCCCACCCAAATGAATGAGGAATCGGATGAATTCAGTGTCCCGATGCAGAGAGTACATATGCTACCACAGACCTTCCAAAGCCTCACCCCAGCGGCGACACCATACACCATCCCCCGAGTGGAGCCTTCCTTGCTGGTTCCCATTCAACATGGAAGGGATGGGTCATTGCTCCCTCAAACACTGCCTCACTGCAGCCACTCCACAAACACTGCCTCACTTCAGCCACTCCACATACACCGCTTCACTGCAGCCACTCCTCAAACACAGCCTCACTGCAGCCACTCCTCAAACACCGCCTCCACTGCAGCCACTCCTCAAACACCGCCTCACTGCAGCCACTCCACAAACACCGCCTCACTGCAGCCACTCCTCAAACACCGCCTCACTGCAGCCACTCCACAAACACCGCCTCACTGCAACCACTCCTCAAACACTGCCTCACTGCAGCCACTCCACAAACACTGCCTCACTGCAGCCACTCCTCAAACACCGCCTCACTGCAGGCTGCAGCCACTCCACATACAGTGCCTCACTGCGGCCACTCCACATACACTGCCTCACTGCAGCGACTCCACAAACAGCGCCTCACTGCAGCCACTCCTCAAACACCGCCTCACTGCAGCCACTCCACAAACACTGCATCACTGCAGCCACTCCTCAAACATCACCTCACTGCAGGCTGCAGCCACTCCACATACACCGCCTCACTGCAGCCACTCCTCAAACACTGCCTCACTGCAGCCACTCCACATACATGGCCTCACTGCAGCCACTCCACAAACACCGCCTCACTGGAGGCTGCAGCCACTCCACATACACCACCTCACTGGAGCCACTCCTCAAACACTGCCTCACTGCAGCCACTCCACAAACACTGCCTCACTGCAGCCACTACACAAACACCACCTCACTGCAGCCACTACACAAACACCGCCTCACTGCAGCCACTCCACAAACACTGCCTCACTGCAGCCACTCCACATACATGGCCTCACTGCAGCCACTCCACATACATGGCCTCACTACAGCCACTCCAAAAAACACTGCCTCACTGCAGCCACTCCTCAAACACTGCCTCACTGCAGCCACTCCACATACATGGCCTCACTACAGCCACTCCACAAACACTGCCTCACTGCAGCCACTCCTCAAACACCACCTCACTACAGGCTGCAGCCACTCCACATAGACTGGAGTAGCTCAGGAGGTAGAGCGGGTCGTCCACTAATCGCTTTGGATAGAAGAGGTCGGTGGTTCGATTCCCGGCTGAAGCGACCTGCAGCTTCGTCTGTCATCTCCTCCATACATGTCGGGCTGAGGGAGGGAGCAAGAGTGAGACAGTGAAAGGGAGAGAGACATACAGGAGAGAGAGAGAGCAGACATAAAAATAATAATTTTAAATACTATAATATTTATTCTGTAAACTTTGATGTAATTAATCAGTTTTAATTTCCTGAATGAATTACAAATTAACACATTAATTACAATTTAAACAATCTGTAAATCAGGCTAGTATGAACAATACCTGAATTTGTGCCTCTCACTCTTCACTTCACTTGGAGATGAAGGTATGTTCTCAGTGACCTGGAAAACATTTACAACCACATTAAAACACACGACCACAATCACAGAACTAATGCACATGTCATTATAAACAGCACTGAAAGAGTGACAGCTTCTTTACCTCTGTCTCAATTGTCATGCTCTCCTCTCTTGGTTGGCTCAGTGAATTGATCCTACAAGGAGGTGAACAAGAAAACAGTGAGTCCTATCAGGAACAAAAATCAATGTGGACATGCATATACATTTATTTTGTACAAGTTTCCAAGAGTTGAGCTTCAAAAATGGCGGCGATTGAGCCAGAAAGACAGTCTGAATGAAATTGAATGTAACGTTCCCAATTCTATGTATTGAATTCTAAAAAACTAACGGCAACATTTTGGAAGGCTAAGCCACACAACTAGTTAGTTAACGTTGCGCTTTCAAAGACGGCGAACTGGCGGTGTTATGACGAACACGGCTCAGTTGACCGCAGTTACGACGATGACGGTCAAAAAGGTCTCCGCGGAGATCTCTGTTACAGGCAGGCTCTACGCCTCCTCCTGACCAGGCGTAACTCTTACGCCTGGGCGTAGTGAAAATAAGGCTTAAGCCGTCTTGGTACAACCGGCGTAGGTCATAAAGTTACGACCAACTTAGCCTAAGACCAGTGTAAGACCAGTTGGTGCAACCGGCCCCAGGTGTGTTGAGAAGACACATCCAAAGAAAAATAAAGAGCAAATTGTGTAATTGACTTAACATCACAGAACTACCGTACTTCAAGCTTGGTTTACCGGACCTAATCAGCTTTGAACCGCTTGGCTATCATCTCTGCCTGGGGAAAGCCTGGTGTCTTGGTGGCTGGAGGGGAGGGGTTTCGCTGAGTGGGAGACCATGGTGGACCCTTCAATGCATGTGCTGTTTGTCTCTAATGCAGACTCCTGTAGCGAATCACAAGACTGATTTTATAGATACACATTTTCTAGTCAAGTTTTCAAGTCAACTTGACCCCTTGACAGGGGTGCATCTTCAGTGTTTAACTGGTTTTTGAACATCTTACAGCAGGTGCTACTTGTGCTATCGTGACAGGACTGAGCATGACATAGGAAATAAATCCAAAGCAAGATACAGAGCAAATTGTTTCATTAGGCTCTTTCACACACAGATCGCGCAAAATTGCAGTTCAGCAGGCCCGCAAAGCCAGCAGCCTCGCCACAGAAATTGCTTTCACACAGAGCCAAGCAGCACGGCCACATTCCCGTCCTGCGGTGTGCTTTCAGGTGAAAGCCACCACTCCCGGATTGAAAGGCGATCGGAGGCATTTCCAGCTCCTCCTAGCCCAAATTAATATTTTCATAGGTTAGTGTAGCAGCCTAGGCTACTGTATGATGAACGAATTAATTCAACAACCAAGACTTCCCTCCTTCTGCTAGTCCGCTGAGCAGGGAGGATAGGTGCACTCGTTAATTGTTACCGGCGCATGGTGGGCGGACTCGGCTTAATATCAAAACGGGCTCCGCCGCAGAGTGCATCTGCCGACTTTCTTGCACGAAGTGTTGCATGAATTGCATTCAAGGTAAGCCAACTTTATTTATACAACACATTTCATAGAAGTAAATTCACTGACTAAGCAGATCGATATGGTGTCACCTTGTGTAATTCATTCAACAACCAAACATCGCCGATGTATGCCAGCCAACGAGATGCAGCTGTGCAGGTGCAGAAAACACGAAAGTGTTGTCCACATGCAGCATGGTAACAAGGCTTTCAATATTTATCTGATCGACTTTATGGATGCATCATGCACCATCATGTAGCCTATTAGGTACAAGGCTAATTGTACGAAAAACAGATATAAATTGTCTTTCGTTCCTGTTTCCATCACAGCTTTAAATGCTGCTGAGAGGAGGAGATAGTGCACTCTCTCTCTCTCTCTCTCTCTGTCTCGCTCCCTTTTCTCTGTCTCTCATGCAGCTTAAACGCTGCTGGGCGGAGGAGATGATGCACTCTCTCTCTCTGTCTCCTTAGGTAGGTATTGCTGCTACTAGGGGTGTCACAATATATCGTCCCACGAAATTTCGCGATAGTAAAACGTCACGATATGTATCGTTGAGATGAAATCTCATATCGTGATTTTTTTTTTTTTTTTTTTTTTTTTTTTCTCCAAAAATAGACAAAGAAACGTCTTTGTTTGTTGAAGTTCAATGTGTGGAAAGTAGTTCAGTTGAACAAGTCTCTGAAGAGACACATGAGAAGTTATACAGGAGAGAAACCATTCAATTGAGTTTCTGGCAAAACTGTTTACTTGACAGGAAAAACTGAAGATGCATAAAAAATAGACTAAGAAAAGTCTTGTTGTTTGAGTTTGAAGAAAAACTGAAGATGCATAATGAGAATTTATACTGCTGAGAAACCTTTTAGTTCAAAGTAAATCTAAGTGACGGTGTAACTCATTCTATTTCAAGATAAGCCTTATCTCCAATCTCATGTTTTTTCTAGTTGTTATTGTAATAACAATTTCCCACAACAGCATGTTTTGTATTTGTGCATTTCAAATAAAATACTACTTTTCCAGTCATATATTGTCATTATTCAAGTTTAAAAAAATATTGTTAAAATCGTATCGTATCGTATCGTTATCGTGAACCCAGTATCGTGATACGTATCGTATCGTGAACTGAGTGTATCGTGACACCCCTAGCTGCTACAAATATTCTTTATATATCTTATATTCGAGATATATGTTTATTTATTTTTTACCTACCTTTATGCAAGCTCAAATAGTCCTGGACTCTTATTACTTTTAAGTTCATGTACGTGTCTTTTACTACTTTTAAGTACATTGTACGTGTCTTTATTACTTTTAAGTACATTGTACAGATCCCTTGACGTGTGTTTTTATTTTACTTTTATCCTGTGTTTACTTGATCCATTTTTCTGCTGGAAAACTGCTGCCATGCTCCATGTTTTGTTTTAATTTGTTCATGTTTTGTTTTTTCATGTATTCGCTATGCTTTTATGTCTGCTTGCACACAAATTGCCCTTCTGGGACAAATAATAAACTTGAATCTGAATCTTGAATCTTTATTCTTATCTTTTGGTTCCATTTTTGTGTAAAGCAAATTATTCCCATTAAGTAGCCTAATTAGCGTCCGTACGCCCGCATATCAAACAGCTGCAGTCTGCATAACGTTCGTCGGGGGAATAGTATAGGCTATAAATGCACATGACTACTTAACGTTAGTAGTTTTTGTAGGGAATGCACAAGTGGCTAGCTAGACAGATTGCAGTTCTGGAGCTGGTTTCCAGAGGGAATATCGTCAGACCAACTCGCCACAGACAGCTATACTCCTCTGAAGCGTATTATTATATCCGTTAATTTTACCTAGGCTACTAATGTCAACATCGTTTGAGCATAAAGCCTATTGATGTTTACCCCTATCAAGCCTAACCTACTTCCAGGCACAGATCATTCCTCCTGGCGCATGATTGTATAGGCTACTTTTTTTTACTTTCACTGTCTTTCTTGCTGCATGAGGTGATTTCCCCTGTAATTTTTTTATGAAGCATTCGCACTGTTCCGGCTTGCTGCTCCGACGCTTTCAAGTGGAGGCGGGTTACCTGGTAATCCGGCGCTGTGACAAGGTCTGCTGCCGGAAAGAAAGGCGTACAACAATTACCCAGCAACATGACTTTCACATCGGAGGCGCGGATCCTATTTTCCGTGCATTTTTCGGCTTTCAAGGCCGGTGTGAAAGCGCCTATTGACTTGGTGTGACAGAACCATTTTAAGCCTAGTTTAACCAGACCTTATCAGCTCTGGACTCATAGACGGATTATGACTTCATGGGCCCCTGGGCCTGCCCCCCTCACGGGCCCCCCCTCACAGCGAAAAAAAAAAAAAAAAAAAAAAAATTGGCCCCGATTTTTTTTTATATCCAGAATGCAACTCGGGCAAGTTATCAGATATCTGCACTGATTGCAAAGGGTGGACACGCTTTTTCATGTGGTGACTTAATCTTAATCTTTTTTTTTTTTTTTTTATATTTTATTTTCAGTTTTTCAAAACATATAAACAAGACAAACAGGCTCAGACACAGGAGAACGAAAAAACAAACAAACAAAACAAAAACAAAAACAAATAAACAAACATTCAGTGCTACCAGTCTTGTAAGGTGCTCATGTTTTTACAAAAGGTACAGTATAGTACTGTGCTCGGGAACCCACACAGGGGGTCCGTGGGGAATCAGTCTGGTGAATCATCCGTCTCCCCCAACCTCAACCAGGTAGGCTAGAAACGGGCTCCAAATGGCAAAGAATTTCTTTAGTGAGTCGGTCCTCAGGAACCTAATCCTCTCCATCCGTATAACAGAGGTCATTTCCATCAGCCACAATTTAAAAGAAGGCGAAGTAGAAGACTTCCATTCTTTCAAGATTAGTTTTTTGGCAACAATTGTCCCCTGCGTCAGAGATTGCTGCACAGTTGTGGGGAAGTCCAGAGAGAGTTCCGAGCAGCCGAAGATGGCAAGTTCTGCTTCAGGCTGAAGGGTTATTTTATAAGCCTTCGAGTACCAGTCAAATATCTTAGCCCAGAACCCGGACAGTGAAGTGCAGAACCAAAAAGCATGTGACAATGTGCCCTCCGACATCTGACACCTATCACATAGCGGTGAAACAGAGGGATATATCTTATGTAGCCTGTGCTTGGAGTAATGCAGACGGTGAGTGACTTTAAACTGGATCAGCTGGTGTCTACTGTTAACCGAGCATAATTGTATTATTGACAGACTCCTTTCCCAAATATTGTCAGATAAGTCCACACCTAGTTCCACCTGCCATGCATCTCTAATCCTCTCCGTGGACACCATGTTACATTCGTCAAACAAACATACAAATCTGGAGATAATACGCTTGGAGTGAGGAGGGACCAGCAAAGCATCGAAAAAAGCGTGCTCACTTGGTAGAGTTTCAAAGGTTTGAATCTTAGATCGAACGTGATTTCTGATTTGAAGGAATCTAAGCCAGTTCGTGTTGGACAGTTCAAACTTTCTTTTCAGTAAGTCGAAGGATGCAAAATGACCATCGATATATAGATCCTTGAGGGAAACTAGCCCCTTCTCACTCCAGACATGGTAGCCCTTGTCTAACCACGGAGGCAAAAAAGAGTGATTGAAACAAATTGGCGTCTGAACAGAGACATCTGGTAAATTCAAAACCTTCCTAACTTGGTTTAGGATTCTGACAGAGTTTCTCACAACAAAACTTGAGTTCTGTAATGTCCCCGGCTTCTCTAACTTAGAAAACAACAGGGCTGATAGAGAACATCTGGTGATAGAGCTGGCCTCCATTTTCAGCCACAGGGGGGCTCCAAGAGTTAAGTTACCAGGAGCACCTTCCCGCCAGAACATTAGAGCCCTTATATTGGCAGCCCAATAGTAGTGCCTAAACACTGGTAAGGCTAGTCCTCCCTCAGATTTAGGCTTTTGCAAGTGGATTTTCGAAATTCTATGGTTCTTGTAGTTCCAGATGTATGACAGAATTATGGAGTCCAGCTCTTTAAAGAAAGCAGATGTAAGAAAAATGGGGAGGTTCTGGCACAAGTAAAGAAATCTGGGAAGCGAGACCATTTTAACTGAGTTTATACGGCCAATCATGGACAGAGGGAGAATTTTCCAGTTTTCTATACATTGTTTAAGTTTCGAAATAAAATCACCAAAGTTCATCTTAAATATTTGCTTAGGATCTTTAGGTATGGTCAGACCAAGATAAGTGAAGCGGCTCTTTGCCAATTTAAACGGGAGATTGTCGAGGAAACCAGGAGTGAAAGCATCGGAGAGCGGCATGAACTCACTCTTTGTCCAATTAATTGTGTAGCCAGACAGCTTACCGAACGAGGTGATTAGCTCCAGGAGAGGGGGAATTGACTCTTCTGAGTTGTGCAGGTATAATATTACATCATCGGCATACAGACTAATGCGTGTCTCGACACCTCCGACCTCTATGCCCGTGAGATTTGGATGACTGCGGATTTTTAAGGCAAGAGGTTCGAGTGCGACGGCGAAGAGACCTGGCGAAAGAGGGCAACCCTGCTGGACCGAACGAAGTAATGGGAACCTGGTTGACTTGTCACCGTTGGTTATAACTGAGCAAGCTGGACTAGCGTATATAAGTTTTACCCAAGATATAAATGAGTCACCAAATCCGAATTTATGCAGTGATTTAAACATGTAAGGCCACTCAACCTGATCAAACGCCTTTTGTGCATCCAATGATAAAATTGCTGCACCATCAGTCCCACTATGATCTGCATATATGGTATTGAGAAGCCGTCTAACATTAAAGAAGGAAAATCTACTTGGGATGAACCCTGTCTGATCGGGATGGATGATGGACGATAAGTGCCTGTTCAGCCGAGTAGCCAGCATTTTAGTGATTATTTTTCTATCAACATTTTGAAGTGCTATGGGTCTATAGCTGGCCGGGTCTAATTTCTCCTTCCCCTTTTTTAAGATGAGTGTAATGTTAGCTTCGTATAATGTTTTGGGCAAGGCTTCATCTTTCATAGAGCTAGATATCATTCTGAGAAGAAGTGGGGCAAGAATGCTGCAAAATTTCTTATAGAATTCAACTCCGTATCCATCTGGTCCAGCTGCTTTGCCTGATGGAAAAGATTTAATGGCAGAAACAACTTCTTCCAGAGTGAAGTCAGAATCCAAGTCCTTTCTAGCAGCATCACTAAGTTTGGGTGCTTCAAAAGAATCAAAAAAGTCGCCTAGATCAGATTGGGCGGCCTCACACTTAGACGAATATAGTTCACTGTAGAATTCCCTAAAGCGGTCATTTATCTTCTTGGGGTCGGTCAGCAGGTCGCCCTTACTCGATTTGACTGAGAGAATTGACCTAGCGGCCTGCACTCCCTTAAGCTGCCGCGACAGGAGCCTCTCCGGCTTGTCTCCTAGTTCAAATTGTTTTTGCCTGAGTTTTAAAAGGAGTGTGTTGATTTGACCACTTAAAATGCAATTATATTCATACTTTATCTTCAATATCCTATTATAATCTTGGGGGGATTTCGAGGTCTGATATGTAGCTTCGAGGGCGGGAAGAGCATTTTCTATTTCTGATAGCCGCCTCCTTCTTTCTTTCTTTGCCATGGACTCGTAGGAAATGATGTCTCCGCAAATAACCACTTTTAGTGTTTCCCAGAGTGTGGAGTCCGAGACTTCACCATTATCATTAGACTCCACAAAATGTTTCAACTTGGTGGTGATATACTCAATGAATTTCTCTTCTGCTAACAGGGAGGGGTTCAAACGCCAGGAGTAAGATTGTTTTGGGAGAGAGAGATTTAAAGACACTGTCAGGGGAGCATGGTCTGAGATCAGTATATTATGATACTTCGAATTGGTGACGTGGGGGATTAATTTGGAGTCTATTAAAAAATAATCTATCCTACTGTATGACTTGTGAACATGGGAATAAAACGAATATTGTTTGTCGGTAGGGTGCTGGACCCTCCATATATCAACTAAGTTTCTAGATTTAATGAGGTTATTTAGGGCTTGGACTGACGAAATACTTGAAATACTTGGGGGGGGCCTTGAGGATAATCTATCCATAAATTTGTCTAGGTAGCAGTTGAGGTCCCCCCCCAATTATCACGTTCGAGTCGTTGGTGTCAGGAAGTAGATTAAAAACCTTAATAAAAAAATTGGGGTCATCTATATTTGGGGCGTAAATATTAAGTAAAGTAATTGGGAGTAAATCAATTGTGCCAGTAAGCAAAATAAATCGGCCAAAGGGGTCTGTAGTCATCGAGGTGAGGTGAAACGGGACATTTTTTTTAAAAAGAATTGCTACACCCCGTGCATGAGATGAGAATGGCGATTGATACACCTGGGAGATCCAATTACGTCTCAAGCTACGTTGTTGGTTAGATTTTATGTGAGTTTCTTGCAGGAAGATGATGTCCGCTGATAGGGATTTAATATATCTAAAAACTTTCTCTCTTTTTACTGTCTGTCCCAATCCCCTGACGTTCCATGAAAACAGTGAGAGATCACTACCCCCTAGCTGAACGCTATCCTGAAAACCAGACATATGTAGACAACATAGACATTTGCATGAGCGAGCACGTATATATATGGAAAAGTAAAGTGACTGGTGGTTCCATTGCTATTATCATAGTATAAACAAGAAATGAAAAACAAAATACAATACAACAACCCTGGCTGAGACCAGAACTAGAACACACAAACCCCCCCCCCCACCCCACATATCGCCCGTGATATGATGCTCCCGTTCTATCTAATGGGTGTGCTTCCAAACAGACTACAGCCTAGAGTGAGCCCCCTCCATAGCACGACTGCTTCTGACCACCAAACTTAAACTGAAGTAGTATGTTACACTGCTACGGTAGTATAAAAATATGAGAGATAAAAAATAACAACAAAATAGTCAACGCAGCAGTGACATAAAGTGCCAAATTGTGAGCACTAATGACCAACTAGGTTTAGTCAACAACTCTGTATAAACCTTTTTTTTTTTTTTTTTTTTTTTTTTTTCCCCCTCCCCACCATTCTATCTTCCAAAAAGTCTTTCTTGCCACATTCCTGAACCATTAATTTTTCCATTTTCATTTTTTTTTTCTTTTTTTTCTTTTTTTTTTTTTTTACAATTTCTCATTATTATTATCATAATTATTGTTCTGTTTTTGTAAACTTCAACTGAGGTAGTAAATGTGCACTGCTGTAGCAATATAAAAGTAATTATAAAACAGTCAGCACTCAGTGTAGCAGTGCCATAAAGTGCCAAATTGTGAGCAGTAATGACCGACTAGGTTTGGTCAACAACTCTGTATAAACTTTTTTTTTTTTTTTTTTTTTTTTCCCACCATACTCTCTTCCAAAAAAATCCTTCTCGCCACATTCTTAAACCATTCATTTTTCCATTTCCATTTCCATTTCCATTTTTTTTTTTTTTTTTTTTTTTTTTTACAATTTCTCATTATTATTATTATAATTATTGTTATTGTAAACTTCAACTGAGGTAGTATGTGCACTGCTGTGGCAATATAAAGGTAATTATAAAACAGTCAGCACTCAGTGCAGCAGTGACATAAAGTGCAGATTATTGCAAGCACCAACTAAGTGAAGATAGTATAACTGTATAAACAAAAACAGAAACAAAAATCCAGCATTCATTTTTTTCAATTATCCTTATTTTTTTTCCATTTAATTATTCAGTATTCTTTTTGTTGCTTTTTTTTTTTTTTTTTTTTTACCCCATTCCTCTCCGCCGTTCAAGTTATCCATCGCCGTTCTATTTCAGCTCCTGCACAAACGATTCCGCTGCCGATGCTGTATCAAAAAGGTGTCGTCTCCTCTTGTAGGTTACCAGAAGTTTGGCCGGGTGGACGATCCCGTAGCGCAGCTCCGGAACGTTGAGGGAGGCCAGGACTCTCTTCACAGGGTCGAATACCTTCCTTCGCTTGAGCAGCTCAGCAGAGTAGTCGGGAAAGAACAGGATTTTGTTGTTATCCAGAAGTATGGATCCCTTCGCTCTGGCAGCCGTCATGATCCGGGATTTGTCTGCGTAGTTGAGGAGCTTCATTATAACGACTCTGGGTCGCGCTGTAGACTGTGCTTCACCCTCGCTAGGCCTGCCGATTCTATGCGCTCTCTCAATCAGTAGTGGTCTGGGGAAGTTATTTTCACCAAGCACACCTGGTAACCACTTCTCCAGGAATGAACACATATCCGTCCCTTCTTTCTTTTCGGGGAGGCCCACCAGTCGAATGTTGGAGCGGCGGCTGCGATTTTCCAAATCATCTACTTTCATCGTTAGCTCTTCAATGTGGAGTAGCATGGCGGCGTTTTCGTTCCGCATGGTTACGATGTCGTCTTGGTTGGTGCTAATTCTATCTTCGGCTTCTGTCATGCGCACCGTCACGGCTTTCATGTCGCTTTGAATGGCATTTATCGCGCTCAGAAGCCCATCGAATCTCGACGTGAAGTCGCTCTTCATTTCTCGGATAGCAACCAGGACTGGGTCTGGGTCTGGGCTAGCCGCCATGCTATCACTCTGCTCCTTCTCGCTAGCATCGTTAGCCTTGCTGCTAGCTTGTGCTACCGAAGCAAACATGGAGTCTATTTTCACCTCATTCGGCGAGATCTTTTTCTTTTCTTTGTCTTTCGGCTTAGTCATCGTGAGTAAACTTACTTCCGCAAGCAGTATTTAGGCAGTTTGGGTTAATTGAGGTAGTTTGGTCGTCAATATTTTAGAAATATTGCGGAGGAGCTCTCGCGTCTGACTGTTCACCACCACGCCATACCGGAAGTCTGTCTTAAATCTTAATCTTAAATCTTAAATCTTAACATATCACAGTTCTAGATATGTTTATATCAACGTTACACATGCCAACGAAAACAGAGTCTGCTATTGAAATGGTGTTGTGGTCGGGGTGGATGGGGGGTGTAAACACTTGCCTTTCACACGGAGAGCCGTGTTCGCATCCCAGTCATGGTCACAGCGTTTCTCAAGGCAATTTTTCAATCGTGAGTAGACCAATCTGGGAACCCAGAGTCTATTTTTATTGGAAAAATAGACTCTGGGACAGCCATAAAGTTTTCCCAGCTTCCTGTACAGCGCGCCTCTCCTGCCACCGTGACTTCCTTTTCCGCATCCGTGCTCCACTGTTGACAGTCTAAATAGCAACTTGCACCGTGACTTTCCAGTAATTTTCCACTGTTGTTGTAAGACGAGTTGACGTCTTCTATGCAGTTTTAACGTTATTAGTGAAATGGACGCGGAAAAGGAAAGCGGAAGTGACGGAAAAGCCACCGTCACTTCCTTTTCCGCATCCTTTGAGAGGCGCGCTGTACAGGAAGCTGGGAAAAAAGGTAGGGCTGTCCCAGTCTTTTTTCCAATAAAAATAGACGCTGGGTTCCCAGATTGATTTAAGACTAACCCAAACCATAATCCTAATCTCAACCAAGTTGTTTTCCTTAACCTAAACATAAACACATGCATTTGTTAAAGTTGTTTTATTTGCAGATAAGATAAGATAAACTTTATTGTCCCCAGGGGAAATTTGTCATAGGCCACAATCACAATACAGTTCCAGTACAAAACAGGGAAGGAAACACAAATGACAACAAAAATGACAACAGTGACACTAAAAAATAACATGGGTCCCCTACATGATTACCAGGAGAAACGGTTTGGGTGTCACTCTACAGAGCAAGTATAAGACAAGATAAGATAGGAATAGAGAAGATAAGACAAGAGAGATGGCTTATCGCCGTCCTCAACATAAAGTGCACCTGCATGTTAGCGAGCAGTCCCAATGCTACCGTGCTGTTTTTATAGTGCGGTGTACAAAACAAAAATCTAAATTTACTCATTTACTCTTTTTCTGCTGTTCCCCCCATTTTCTCCCCAATTGTACTTGGCTAATTTCTCTCTGCTGCCCCGGTCGGTGCTCCACCCTCTGCCGATCTTGGGAGAGCCGTAGACTAACACCATGCTTCCTCCCACACATGCACAGTTGCCACCCGCTTCTTTCCACCTGACAGCGGGGAGCTTTACCGGCAGGACGTAGCACGTGGGAGGATTACACTATTCCCCCCAGTTCCTTTCCTCCCTGACCAGGTGCCCCGACCAATCAGAGGAGGCGCTAGTGTAGCGACCAGGACACATACCCTCAATCCGGCTTCTCACCCACAGACACAGCCAATCATGCCTGTATGGATGCCCGACCAAGCCCTAGGTAACAGGGGGGTGCGAACCTGTGACCCTCGTGATGGTAGGAAGGGAACTGGGCTTCTGAAGGTACAACATTTCTAGTGCTCTTACAATATGTGACCAAAGACATAATGGTAAGAGCTACGGGATTTCTGCCAGTGGGGGGGGAAATAGCACTCAGTCAACCAGAGTAAGAATAAGAACAACATACAAGATGACAGATGACACTTGGCAAAAGGCTTCATTAGGGTACCTTTCATATATCCCTTGAGTTTACTGAAAAGTACTGCGACAGGTCAAATGACTACTGTACCACTAAGAAAGGCTTTCCATGGCCAATGTTTGATGAGTAAAGGGGCGGGGCATTATAAATATTCCACACGTATGCGTCCTATCCGCCACTCACACCATGGTCATTTTATATACAGAGCGCATTGAGCAAAAGAGGATGTAGGACAGACTTGTCATCTGCAATGAGAGGATTTGACACCAGGTGATAAATTATAATAGCATTTTAAAACTCCATCTGTTTCTGCTCACTGCCAAATAAGTATTGAAGACGGATTTGTATGAGAACTGGTCCATCAATCTGATTTATAGGATAATTCAGACCTCGCTGATCTAACTTGTAGAGGACACTTTGGAGTCAAGTGTTTGGAGCGGTACTTTGTCACTTTAGTCATAAAAGTGCTACTCATTTGTGAAGATTATCTTGCACAAAGTTCACTGTTTCAGACACTTATACGTATTAACCACAGACCTTATTTCATGCATTTAACCGAAATCCCAATACAAAAATCCCATTGACTTTTAGACTTGGGAACCGGAACTAGCATGAATAGCTGAGTTGGCGTATACACAAATATGTCATCCCGTGGTACTCTGAGGAGCTGTGGAATGGTGGTTGTCTGGTATATGACGTGTTAGGAACAGTGTTGGGCAAGTTACTTTCAAAATGTAATATACTACATATTACTAGTTACTTTCATTTGAAAGTAATAAGTTACTTTACAATGTTACTTTCTGTGTAGAGTAACTCGTTAGATATTACATTACTTTTGCATTACTTTTACCAAAACAACAGCAGCAGCAGAATGACATCGCCGCCCCAGAACCATCCCGAAAAATAATTTTAACCACCGTCAGTGTAAACAATACGAAATTCTAAATGTTATTCTTTTCCTTTGTTATTGTCATCTATAGTGGTTATTTGCATAAAAACACAGTTTGATTACGAAATGATTGTATCTTTTTTAAATATGTGCTTTGATTTAATAAAATGTAACTCAATTTGTAACTTGAGTTACTTGACAAAGTAACTGGTATAATATTACTGAAATCCTATAAGTACGGTAATAAGTTATATTACTGAGTTACTACAAAAAAAAATGTAATATGTTACTTTTGTAATGAGTTACCCCCAACACTGGTTAGGAAGCAGACCACCACACCTTGACCTGTATGTGAAGGACCATACTTCCTCTCCTCACTGTGAGTCTCACCACACCTTGACCTGTATGTGAAGGACCATACTCTCCTCTCCTCACTGAGTCTGCATCAAGGTCCCTTCTCTCTTTATCTCGCAACAATTTAGAAGTCTGCTGTTGACTTTGTTACGTCTCCAAAGCCTCTGATACTGTGCCAACTTGTGCAAGAGGCGTCGATACTGTCTGCTGTATCCTGAAACATGTCTGATACGCAGAGATATAACTACTTCACAAATACTTTGTTACTGTACTTAAAGGGGGACTGACCCCCCCCCCCCCCCAGATTCTTGCAAAATGGTATTCTACTTGATTTGAAAACTCTGCAGACAAGATGGCCGCCTATACTCCCTTCTTTACCCTGGCAGAATTCCTAGCAAATAAACTAACATAACTTGGCCAATAAGTATGTAACATACAAAATGAAACAAACGGTAATGTCTTCATTTGATGTAGAATGCAGAGGACATGTAACTGTTTAGTTAAACTTGCATTCCAGGAATATTGTATTTACTGCGCTGTTCCAAAGATAACGTAGTTGGCTCGAGCCTGTTTCGTCCTGGAACCCACTCGGTTTGCGCCTGAACACAATCGATTTGGGGGTGGAACACGCCAGGATTGGCCAACGCCAACGCCAGTGCCCAGAACTGTCAAATCAAATGATCGACAGAGTCGCTATGGCCCGCCTCCCAGTATTTTCAGTGTATCAGAGATAGATAGATAGAACGTTAGAAATATAGCCAGCCACATTATAAACAACAAACTAGCGCTGGTGATCCGTATGGAAACAGTGTTACTCGAAATGGTTAAAAGTTATATCAATTTGGTCATTCAGTGGCGTTTTACTGCCACGTAACATAACTAGCTTGCCGCTAACATTAGCCACAGTAGGCGATTACACATGATGCATTGCTCTTAAAGGGCTCACGCCGCGTGAACTACAGTAATAATCACATGGAAAAAAAAACATTTTTCACATGAGTGGGGCACGGGCAAATACCACCGTGATGTAACTATGTACAAAATCGGCCATTCATTTGAGGGCACAACAAAAAGCAGGTTTCAACCCATAGAGGGCACATGCTGCTGAAATGATAGGAGTTTGTAAAATTGTAACAGATTGGTCTCAAATGTGGAGATTTAGACCAGAATCCTTCACACACCACCCCAAAAGCCATATTGGTTAAAACCTGAAAAAAAGTGTTTTGGGGGTAAGTTACTCTTTAAGTAGGATTTTCAGGTATATCTGTACTTTACTGAGTATTTATTTTTTCTGACATTTTAACACAAATATCTTTCTACTCCTTAGTACCTTACATTTTCAAAACAGGCTACTTCCCTTTTAATGCATGACAGACCAAAACGATTTAATGTTTGTCTGTCTGTCTGTCTGTCTGTCTGTCTGTCTGTCTGTCTGTCTGTCGGTCTGTCTGTCTCTTGCACATAATGTGCTCTCCCAGCTTTCACGCGTTATGTGCAGCTTTTTGTGGAAAACCATACCACACAAATCATTAACCAAAGTACAGTCTTTATACATCGTAAAACATATTTGGAGGTGATCTTTTAAGTTTAATTGTCTTCGAATTTTATATGATGTGAGGTTCAAGCTTTGCACAGAAACAGCCGATAGAAATACTTTTTGCAATTTTGGCTAAAATAAGCCCATACCGTACCAGTGAATTGACATTCACCTCGTTTTTGTAAAATATCTAAATAGCCGCTATGCAACCACACAACGCTGCTATTTTTTGCCAATTCGGATCTCTTTGACAGCGGCGTGCACCTCCTTGCTAGTGAAAAAATGTAAACATGAAGTCGACAACCGGCTACCGCTGAGAATCATGGGAAACGTAAGTCCAGGAAAAAGGTGAATAGGGTGGGCTGCCCCTGCCATCCTGCATTTTGTAAATTTGCATATGCGGGCGCAGCTATTGCGGAATTTGCGCTTGTTTTTATACAACTAACTGTTACTTCTATAAAGTAAAGAATGTGTGTCGTCTACTTTTCCCATCTCTGCTGCTATGCTGTTTATAGAAACAGTGATATTTTACTGTACACAAAGTTACAGATTAGGTTGACATCAGTGGGTCTAGACCGGCAACCTTAACCCATGTCAACTTCACCCAAACTATATAAGCGTGAAGGTTAGTTCTGCGCTTCCTCATGCCCCTAGAGAGCCCTTTGCCCCACCCGGCGCCCATCCTCGCCTGCAATGCTGAAGGTCAGGCTAAGGCCCGTAAGACTTCTCACATGCTTTCTGCAAAAATATTTAGTCTGCATCCAACATCCAGGGGAGTCACAATGATAACATGCGCAAGCAGATCAAGACAACGGCTGGAAAATCCATCACACCACATAGGGGGGGGGGGGGGGGGGGGGGCGGTGGTGGGGGGGTTTGGAGAAAGTGAGAAGAAGAAGAACCAATGACCCTAAATAGAAGGATAAGACAACAAAGCCGTCAATCTGGGCACCCAGAGTCTATCAGTCTGATGACGGCCGATATGTAGTTCTAAGTTCAAGCCAGGAAGACTATAATATGCATTTTACACTTCCATAATTCACTTTTCTATCTCCACTCTTCAATCTACTCACATGCTCATAAGCTGTCAATTTCCGGGTTTCAATTGAATAATCAGCTGGTTGCCGCTTTTAACCAATAGCATAGTGTCACATCACTGCTCATCACTTCTCACCCCACACACCTCCAGTGTAAGCCTATCACATTGCTTCGCACCCCCGTCGTAAGCCAATCGGCGGTTTCCTTAAATATGCTTTTTTCTGTCCCATTCAGCCTCTCAACACTGCTGCTGTCAGTCTCGCACCCTCCTCCTCCCTCTCTCCTCCCGGTCATCGCAGACCTATCCGATTCTTCAGTCGGAAGAGTCTCATCATGAGTCTCAGAAGGAGATCACCAGCACCCTCCGCAGGGGGATATATCTGGATGCTGATCTGGGCTGATGCAGCTCTCTCAAGATCTCCCTGCGGTGTCTAACCGCCAAAGACTAATAACAATACCTTATTCTCATCATTCTTTCTGTAAAGCATCATTCACGTTATTGTAATAAATATAATTTTATTCATTGGTCTCTAGTCTCTCCTGATTGAAATAATATCGGCCGTCTGTCCCAGAGTCATATTAGTCATCAGACTGATAGACTCGATATTCCAGGGTTTCCGCCGTATGGTGGAGGTGCGCGCCTTCCATTTCCATGCACTGCTGTTATTCTTTACAGGCCAATTGATGCGAGAACCGAGTTGGAGCTGATCGATTGTTGGTCCAGACGACATTTCGGCAAATACTAATAAATAGCTGCATCTATGAGACATCGTCGGACTGTTAACAATGACGGAAGGGGCGGGACGTTCGCTCTACAGTGGAAACCCCGAAATATCGGCTGTCTGTCCCAGAGTCTATTAGTCATCAGACTAATAGACTCTAGGTTCCCAGATGTTACGCCCCGTCACAGCATTCACATTTTGCAATGGGGCCATTTCTATTGAAGTGAATGGGCCGTGCAGGGTAAGTCTCACTATAAATGTGTCGTTTCACCTTTGATTGAAAAATGCTAGATTAAAGAAAAGACATTATAAGTGATGTTGTCTGATGGTTTTTTTTGTGAATGTGTGTCTTAGTTTCAACTCAAGCCCCTGTTTGGTCCAAAATAAAACTAGATTAGCTAAACTACATCATGATACATGACCGAACGGGGCATCAGTCAACATTAATGTGTTTTCTTTAATCTGGTGGCAGCCAGGAGAAACGACACAGATATGATGGTTTATAGTGGGACTTACCCTGCCCACCCCATTCACTTCAATAGAAGTGATCTCAAAGTCTGGCCCCAACGCAAAATTGGAACACTGCGAGTGTCTTATCCTTCTTTTTAGGCTCATTGAGAAGAAGAGCGAATAGCTGTTGGAGGGGGGGGGGGGGGGGGGGAGTCCCTCTCTGCTGTGATGTAACCTAATCTGGAGGAGGGGGTGGGGCACTGGCTCTCTCACTATGCTGCAACACACTCCTTTATAGTTTGAGAGCTTTTGGTTTTAATTGAAGAATAACAAGCGACTGCGTCCGCCTCCATAAGCACCTCCCTGCGCTTTCTGCTGATGCCACCAAAATCCCATTGGGTTTCCGGGGGCCAGGGAATTTAATGAGCTTCCTTCCTGTCCCATCAGCGTTAACACCCACACTAAACACACAGGCTCAAGTTTCTGTGTTTCAAATGCACATAAGAGGTAAGATTCACCGATTCACATCAGTGCACCAGCATGAAAGCTAAAGATGTGCCTCGGTTAATACAAAAAAAAGTGTGCACTTTTGGATGAACTCACGATGAACACAACATATCGCTCTAAAGGTTAGAGAGTAACAGTTTAGAGTCTAAACTGTTACTCTCTCTCCACTGCTGTCAGTGGCTTGACTGGCCTCTGTAGCCTCTGAAGCCTGTTACTCTCTCTCTCCACTGCTGTCAGTGGCTTGACTGTCCTCTGAAGCCTGTTACTCTCTCTCCACTGCTGTCAGTGGCTTGACTGGCCTCTGAAGCCTGTTACTCTCTCCACTGCTGTCAGTGGCTTGACTGGCCTCTGTAGCCTCTAAAGCCTGTTACTCTCTCTCTCCACTGCTGTCAGTGGCTTGACTGGCCTCTGTAGCCTCTGAAGCCTGTTACAATCTCTCTCCACTGCTGTCAGTGGCTTGACTGGCCTCTGTAGCCTCTTAAGCCTGTAAGTCTCTCTCCACTGCTGTCAGTAGCTTGACTGGCCTCCGTAGCCTGAAGCCTGTTCCTCTCTCTCCACTGCTGTCAGTGGCTTGACTGGCCTCTGTAGCCTCTGAAGCATGTTCCTCTCTCTCCACTGCTGTCAGTGGCTTGACTGGCCTCTGTAGCCTCTGAAGCCTGTAAGTCTCTCTCTCCACTGCTGTCAGTGGCTTGACTGGCCTCTGTAGCCTGAAGCCTGTTCCTCTCTCTCCACTGCTGTCAGTGGCTTGACTGGCCTCTGTAGCCTCTGAAGCCTGTAAGTCTCTCTCTCCACTGCTGTCAGTGGCTTGACTGGCCTCTGTAGCCTCTAAAGCAGGGGTGGGCAACTATTTTTCATGGGGGGCCACATGAGAAACCCAGACTGTTGCCGGGGGCCGAACAAATATTGTCATGCCGTAACCCATGGATGGGCAACTTTGATGATAGAGAGGGCCACAAAAAAAATTCCTCGCTACCAGATTTTGCTGAGGGCTGAACGGCGCCAGCGTGAAAAATTTGGGGCATTTGAAGCCAGGTTTAGAGGAATAACTCATTTTAAATTAACAATTGTGATGTCATTATTCAGTCTGGTTACATGCTGCCACTCCGACGTGCTGCCACTCCGACGTTCTGCCACTCCAAAATATCGGCACTCAGAAAGGGGGTCTATATTCCCCGTTTTTCATTAACCTCTCCCAGCCCCCACGCCAAACCTAACCTCCCCCCATGCCTAAACCTAACCTCCCCCAGACCCTAACCCAAAACCTAACCTCTCCCACCCCCACGCCTAAACCTAAGGTCGGCATTGCGGCTTCTAAGGTGAACGACCGCCAGTCCGAATAATGGAAGTTAACGTTCGGAGTGGCAGCATGTCGGAAAGGCAGAGGAACCCCATTCAGTCTTAACCACCAATATTTGATCCTTTTCCTCACTCACTCCTATGTCACCACCTGCTCTCCCTGCAGGGCTTGAAATTAACTTTTTTCACCACCTGCCAATATGGCTGCTAGATTTTAAAGTTACCAGCCAATTAGAATTTCCACTACCCAAAATGTTTTTCTTGAAATAAACCAGAATATGAGTGGGTTAATTTAAGCATAAGTATCAGTAAGTGGCCCGGGATTCTCAAAGCCTGTGTTGAGGGTCACACAAGAACAAAAATGCACTCTTGAATCTAAATAAATCCAAAACCAACAAGTTAATTATTTAAATTTCTACTTCAATGTAGAACAGTAATTTCTTACACATGAGATTACTTTTAGCCTTTTAGTCATAAATATTATTTAAAGATATTCCATATTCCAGACTGAAATGCTATAACAGAAGAGTATTGCCCAGAATGACATGAACATTTGGACACTTATTCAGCGGGTATATTGCATGTTGCGTTCAAGTTCACTGTAAAAAAAAAAAGAAAAAAAGAAAAGAAAATTGCAATTCCATCGCGGGCCACACAGGGGGGCCGTATGTTGCCCATGTATGCTCTAAAGCCTGTTACTCTCTCTCTCCACTGCTGTCAGTGTCTTGACTGGCCTCTGTAGCCTCTGAAGCCTGTTACTCTCTCTCTCCACTGCTGTCAGTGGCTTGACTGGCCTCCGTAGCCTCTGAAGCCTGTAAGTCTCTTTCCACTGCTGTCAGTAGCTTGACTGGCCTCCGTAGCCTCTGAAGCCTGTTAATCTCTCCATGGCCGTAACTAGCTATGAGGACGGGGAGGTCCGGACCTCCCCTAATATTTCAGAGAAAAAAATAAAACAATCTGCATGGAAAAGCATGAAAAACACGGGATCGCTTTTATTTTGAAACGAAAGGCAGGTCAGGCAGGAAGTCATCTGACGCCGCGTCTGCGGTAACTTGATTCCGAGAGAGCAGCAGCATGGTGGTGAGTGATGACTGTTTGTCTGCCTGGCGAGATAATTGAAGGTGAGCGAGCTGCGAGACAGTGAGCGAGTGAACGACAGACAGTGAGTGACACTGACAGATTTTTTAGCAACAACCAAGAAAGTAGTCTGTCTCTTAAGTAATGTTACATGTGTGACATGTTGGGATGCTACTGGCTAATCATGCATGATGCCAATTGCCAAGCTCCCGAAGTCAGGTATGGAGGTGGCTATATGCATGGTTTCAGTTTCATGACCCAATAAGTAACAAAAAGAGGTGGTGTAAAGTTAAAAACAACATAATATATTTTATTTTATTTTTCAATCGTTCCTATCAGAAATAAATAAATGTCCCTCCGTATGTTTTTTTTATTATCGATGATGACTTTGTGTGTTGTGTACGGCTTGGGTTGTGTACCTGTGTTTGTAGGTGTCATGTTTGTTAGTTACAATTATGTTGACAGGAGAGCTGAGCAGGTGGTGACATGAAAGAGAATATCGTCGGTGTCGGGCCAGGACCTCGAATGTCACTTTTTTCACTTTCTTACTTTTTGTCATGAATCAATGCCATTGGTCACCCTTCACGTCTCTGTGTGGTTTTTAACAAATGCAACCAATGGAAAAGCATTAAAACGAGCTTGTGAGTAAATCTCGTAACGCCATTCGCCCTCAATCTGTCAGTCAAACCTCGAAATCCCCCCCCTACCTCCGTGTGTACCCCCCCACGCAGGACACTAAACCCGGAAAAGACACACGGCAGACGCGCTGTGTATTTCTCATATCGTTTTGACTCATCCTGGCTTCCTCTGACGTTAATATATCAATCAAATGTTTTCCAGTTATTCCTAGGCTGCAAACTTGTTTTAACATGCAAATCGGAGTGCTTTCTGACGAGAATAAAGTAACGTTAACGTTACGTTATGTCAGACTATTTCTCACCCCATGCGAAAGCCCCAAATCGGCCATGAGAGGCGAGGGGCAATCCTGCTGCTCCTGCGCGCGCGCCCGCGGCCTGGAGCTTGGGGGCTCGTGCATGAGGATGCGGCTGCCTCCCGCTTGACTGGCCATGAGAAAGCGCTTCCAAGTCGGACTGATAATATAAACAACATCATTTGAGCTTATCCAGGTCAGATATTTATAAAGTAATGACACATTCAGCGGGAAACTAACTATAATTAAGACATGTGCCAACTTTGACGACATTTGGTTCAGTAGTTTAAGAGCAAACAGGTTTTGGAGATTCGAGGTCCTGGAACGACAGCAGCGATATACTGAATAATGACATCACAACAGTATAATCCTAATGTTGATTTAAAATGATATATTACTCTAAATATGGCTAAAAAGGGGGAAAAAAAACTCAAATTTTTTCCGGCGGTGCCCGTCCCCTTGCTGGACCTCCCCTATTTCGGAACCCTGGTTCTCTCTCCACTGCTGTCAGTGGCTTGACTGTCCTCTGTAGCCTCTGAAGATTGTTATTCTCTCTCCACTGCTGTCAGTGGCTTGACTGGCCTCCGTAGCATCTGAAGCCTGTACGTCTCTCTCCACTGCTGTCAGTGGCTTGACTGGCCTCTGTAGCCTCTGAAGCCTGTACGTCTCTCTCCACTGCTGTCAGTGGCTTGACTGTCCTCTGTAGCCTCTGAAGCAACGTGTCACATTAGAAGAGCTAAACAGAACTCCTACAAATCAAATGTTTGGCCACACCAATGCTTTTTCAAGTCGGACAACTTGACGAGATGCATGCAACTTTTAGCCTACATGAGTAGCACCACCAACTAAATCAGGGGTGGCTAAACTTTTTAGGGTGAGAGATGCATGAGCATGCATGAGCGTGCGTGCACATCCGTTTTAAACCAGTAGCCGCTTATGTTTTTATTTTGCCTTTCTAATGCATGGTTCTATTGAATGGTTACATCAGCAAATTATATTTTATGGGGGGGGAAATGTGGTATCCGCAGTGGTCTCCCTGGGAAATTTGGTTTTGTTTGGGAACCCCTGGCTGGCACATGCCTGTGTGTGTGTGTGTGTGTGTGTGTGTGTGTGTGTGTGTGTGTGTGTGTGTGTGTGTGTGTGTGTGTGTGTGTGTGTGTGTTAGTTAGGCCTACTTAGGCAAAATGTGGTTCTTCGGCTGCAGGTTTAACTCAACCAATGAGATTAGTCCTGCTTCCATCTCTGCCTCTGAGAAATGTTTGTATAACTTAAACTCCTTTCTGCATTATTCACATGCATAATAGGAAAACAATTTCAAATAATGCATAAACTTTGAATATCTGGACAACTTAGTTTGAAGGATACAATTCACTTAACCCATATAATCCCGGATTTTTCCCAGACATGAAAATATCCAAATGATGTGTCATTAGTAACTCTTTGAAATAATCAATCATAACTTTTTTTAAATGTTCATGGAAAAGTAGGTGAAAAGGTGAGTTTTATGGTCGGCAACAATTGTGGATAACACAGTGCATCTAATGTGTATACTGAATTAACTTATCCCTTCCATGCATCATCAACATTCTCGTGCACAAAACACTTCCTCACCGTGTTGCTGTCATAGTCACATTTCTTGATGACTTGGTGCTGTCAGTGCTGGATGGTCTTATAGAGCCCTCCGTACCCTGAGACTCCAGTCATTGGTGAATTATCTACTCAAATGTGTACACTGCATCATCCATTTGCTCTTTCATGAGGAGCTTTGCCCTCTAGATGAAACTCTGCTGCAGACCCTCCAGGCTCAGCTACTCCACCTTTTCGTAGCAGCTCTGTATCTTCACCAGGTGGAAGGCCAACATAGTGATTTTCTCCATGTGGCTCACCACATTCTCCTTGGTGCTTTTGTTGAGGATGTTCTTGCTCATGTCCACCAGCTCCCTGAAGAAAGCATGGTAGATCTCAGAGAAGCACTGGCTGGTCGGCTCCAACATGGCATCCAGGGGGGAGCTGATGTAGGGCTGGATGCTCACCTTCAGCAGCTTCTCTGCCTTGGGGTGGGACCACTGCTCACATCTTGTTGGTGACATGCTTCTTGGTGGTGATGATCTGGTCCATGTCTGTTCATATGGAGGCCTGCAGCATGGGATGTCCCGCCACACACCGCTGCACCACAGCCTTGTACTGGGTTTGGCCTGGTGCTGCAACAGGTTGTACACCGTGTCACTGATCATCATCCAGTTCCTCTGCCTCTCCTGCATCTTGCATTTGAGTCAAGATGAGCTGCCTCAATTTGGGCAGGAGGCCCTCCATCACCAGGTTAGACGTTGAGTAATTGATGCAAAGTTGAGTAATTGCAAATGCATATATCAAAACTAGACACCTTCAAGATTATGTGTGCCAAAAAATGGTTGTCCTCTCTTTATGTTAACATACTTTAATAACCTTTTGTTTGGAATCTTTGATGCAGCCAAGCTCTTTGCCTGGTGCAAGCAGGAAGTAAACAGCTCTGGTCATCTGACAATTTACACTAAACATGTGACACTGCACATATTTCATTGAGACCCTTTATTCTTTCAATATTTGAAGGAAATGCATTGATACATCATTCAGGAACATTTTTAGAGACTTATAACTGAAAACGTTTTTTTACGGTCACTATTGTGACCGGTGGGATTAAATCTAACAAACCAAGCCTCTGTAGAGTCTACAGGCCTGTCAAACTCATTTTAATTCACGGGCCACATGCAACCCAATTTGTTCTCAAGTGGGCCAGGCAAAGAAAATAAAAAAATTACAAAACATAAAATTGTTCCTGTTTCTTTTAGTGTAAAGAAGAAAAACACATTTTCATTAGCTACGAAACTAATTATCAAATCTACTGTATGTAACTGTATTATAATTGATGGCAACTGTGCAATTGGGTAATAGTGTACCATTTAGTGATGAATAGCCTACAGAAAACATGAATAGGCAAATTAATTTGAACTTGCTACTGAAACCTGGCACCTCTTATAGCCTTCACAAATGCATCACATGGGACTGAAGGACTTTTCAGTCCAATCTTTACTACACTTTGCAAAGTCATCCTGTGGGCCAGATTTGCCCCTTATGTTTGACACGCCTGCTCTAGAATGTCCTCCTTAATTATATGAACACGGTCAGCTGAACGTCCAGACCCTTGGCCCCATCATGGAAACCAAGGGTCAAGTCAAGTCAAGTTGTACTTTATTGTCCACAAGGGAAATTAACTTTGTTAAGGTCAGTACAGCGAAAACAAGACAATATATAAATGGGTCAAATGAAGAGTGTACAGGGGAAAAGAGTTTATAATATAAATAGGTAAATTGTGTGTCATGCATTATATAAAAATAGATAATGTGATTAAAGCAAGAAAGATGGAGCACTAGAGGACCTGCTCATTGTCAAGCCTTTCATTTAGATCAGACCATCAAATAGGGCTCACCTTGACTTCTTGCCATCTTCAGTTACAGTATGTAACGTTAATTGCCTCACATCAAAGAAAATGTTTCTTTAGAAATGTTGCTAAACTTCAGATTTCTCAACATGTTCAGCATCTTTGTTGAATGATTGCAGTCTATTGCATTTTCTTGTGATATATCATACAGTATGCGTCACAGCGATAAGTTAAACTGCTGTAGAGATATATAATCAGACTCAAAGACTTCTTATGTTATGTCTCAGGGCAAGGTTCTGCCTACAGTCTCATGTAGTCAGACCCACCGTTGACGTCATCAAGCTTCCAGCGACGGAGGTAGATAGATAGGTAGATATCACCTACGGCTGGCACTGCGAGACTAGTTTCTGCCCAACATTGCTACAGGGTTGCCACGGGTCCTTGAAATCATTCAAAGTTTGTGAATTTGAGAAGAAAATCACGGGCTTGAAAGTTTTTGAAAATAGACATGGGTCACTGAAAGTGCTTGAATTGATATATTTTGTGCAATCGTAGAAATTGAAGTTCTTTTGATTTTTTTTACTTAACGATAGTAAGTTAAAGCCTCTCTCTCTTGTTGTCTGTGAGCTTCTGTAAAGCTGCTAGTTCTCATTATAAAAATGCTCAGTGTTGTAACAGTAATTAATCTTGATCCGTGTCTAAAACTATGCCATGTTGGGTCCTTGAATTTGAGGGAATTAGACCTGTAAAGTCCTGGAAAAGTCCTAAGAAGGTGTGGGAACCCTGTTGCTAATGCCTGTTATACTGTGACCTTCAATGTAATCTCAGACTGATTCATAATTATGGTTTGCATCACGGCTCCAAACCACGGAGCTGAAGACAATCTGCCACTAAGAGAATATAGGATGATGTGTCCTCTGACCTTGTAGACTTTGATTTGTCATGTATATAGTCTTTGATTTGTCATGTAGATTTGATACTTTATGTTGGGAACAAGCAGAAATCACAACTTTGTGCAGGATTATGTACAACCTTTGACCCCTCTGCTTGTAGTCCAGTGTTAATCTGGCACTGATGGCCTCTACAGGTGGTAGAGTTTCACACTGGAATGCAGCACTGAAAGCGTGTGGTAAGCTTGTGTGAACAAGAGTGTGGCTTACATGTGAAAAACAGATGATATCGACTGTCGCATTTTTAGGGTACAAACAACAATAAAAACTAAAGAAAACTAATTGTGTATTATATTTACAGCATGTTATATAGACACAAAGTGCAAGATGTGGGCTATCTGGGGTGGTTTTAATTTGATGCATATTTGCTTGTCATCAGTTATATAAGAGTTCCATAAGACGCACACAAGTACAAGTTACTAATATAATACAGTAGAAAATGTGGTAGCTCGATTGGCCTCTGATGGCGCAAGCACACTGGAATTGATTGATTGATGGATTGATTGACATCTTTATTGATAGTGATGACATATATACAGTACATACACAGACACACCATTATCAAAAGGATAAAAACACAACAAAGATAGGAGCTTATTTCCATTGCGCTCCTTAAGGTGTCAGTGTGTAATATAAACTGGTGAATGAATGTATGGGTGCGTGTGAGAGTGTAAGAATATAAGTGCATGTTTAAGGTGCACGTGTCAAAGACTATGGGGAATGCATGGGTGTGTCCACCACGCTGGGGGATGGAGAAAACAAGGGGAAACTAAAAACATAATGCACATAATACACAATAGTGAAAACAATATAAACGGAAGCGAGGCGAAGCATCTGGAAGCGCAGGCATTTTTTCCCTTCTGGGTAACACTCAGTCAAAAACGACTCTTTTGATTATCACGTTTTGTATAATGGGGCCATTTACCTTCAGAAGCCAGCAAAAGCCATTTTCTGGAGCTGCCTCTCTCTATGGCTCTGGCAACTGTAACTCCGTGCATGTATGTCAGCAGAAATCATGGCAGACATGTCAGTCACATGACCTTAGGCTGCACATCACGGAAGTAAAAACCAGGAAGAAAAAAAGCTTACATTCAAATGAATGGGTGGCCATTTTTCAATATCATCTCCAGTCTTTATAGCTCCATGGGTGGTCCACGCTCCCATCCAGGCCCAGACAGACGGGGATGTCTTCCTGCCGTCCGGCTCCATGGGTCTTCCCTGGGGACTTAGGGACGGACACCCCCTACAAACACACACACACACACACACACACACACACACACACACACACACACACACACACACACACACACACACACACACACACACACACACACACACACACACACACACACACACACACACATACAAACACACACACAGACACAGACACAGCAACCCCCCTTAAAGGTTCTCAGTGAAATATAAGCAAGTGTTTATTTTCTGATGCATGCACCTATTTAGCCCTAAAACAGATACTGATCTAAACTGAACTTATGCTGCATAACGCTCTCATATGGAGATGATGCAGTTTGATTGGTTACCTTGTAGAATTGATCAGTACTATAATGCTCGTCTATGGGAATCCGTTACCCTGAAGTGATCCTAATGAGACATTTTGATCGGATTCCACTCAAATATCCATGATTGTTGTTGTTGTTGTTGTTGTTGTTGTTGTTGTTGTTGTTGTTATTATCATTATTAACATTTCTTTGTGATCCAAGATCTAAATGCCATTTATGAGGCTTTGCCAGGCTCACATGATACAGTTCTGAGGGAAACATTGACTACGTGTGATGCTTGGGAAATCTTTGGCATACAAATTCTCAAATTTAAACAGATTTAATTTTAGTAGAAAATATCCAAAAATACCAGCATGGGTGATGTCAGCTCTCAAAAAACACATATGAATCAAACCCTATATACCTACAATTAATGTAAGATATTGAACAGTCTACTTCCCTTATAGTGAATGTAAGAAGTCCAGAATCTACAGCTTGTGTGGGATTACAAAAGGGAGGGCGGGGGTGGGGGTCGGGGGTTTGGGGGGGTTGTACTGAAGTGATATTTATATTTCGTTTAGGCTCTGGTTACGGTTGGTTAACGGGAAGTACATTCCTACATACTGGGAAATTTAATTTCAAATTCATCTCTGAAATGGAATGAGGAGACTGGATGTCTGTTATGCCTGGGAAAAGAGCACTAGGCCTACTTCCTCTGGGAATTTGTGAAGATTATCACGACAGTCTGATGTTTGAATGTTCAAGCTGTCTTTAAATACAATTTTGGCTTTGAATAAGATTAGGAAGCTTTTGCAACAAAATGTTAATTTAACGCTGAGAGTGTAAACAAATCAGCACTAGAGGTGTCTGTCATTACACATAACTTGAATGGATAGGATAACAATCACTGTTTGCCTTGGTAATTTTGCTACAGCATAAGATGGTGACTATGACATTTAAGGGTTTGGGGCAGTGGTGGCCCAATGGTTAGAGAAGCGAGCTTGTGACCGGAAGGTCGTCAGTTCAATCCCCGGGACCGCCAGGATAAATCTGGGTGGGGAAAGTGAAAAGGCAGCGCTTGCCCCTCCCTCATTACCATCACTGAGGTGCCCTTGAGCAAGGCCCTTATCCCCAACCGCTCCAGTGGAGCTGATCAGTGGCCAGCAGATCAGACTGTGGTTGTACTGGTCAGCTTCCAGGTATGAATGTGTGTGTGAATGTGAACAGGGCACTCCTGAAAAAGAGAGCATTGCTCTCAGTGAGACTCCCCCTGTATAAATAAAGGTAAAAAAAAGGGTTACCGGTAGTTGCTATATGGTGACATGGGCATTAACGTCATGAAGTTTTTCACACTTGCTTGTGAAGTGTGCCGATTTGTATGTTGCATAAGTGCACTTAGCAAACTGTCAAAACTCAACTGAGAGCTAACATTAGCGACAAGGCTGAAAGACTGCCCTTCCCTCTAGCTGAGTAGCATTATTAATCCATGGCCGTAAGGCAGGCGCGCGGGAAGCTATCTCCCACGAGGGGGTCTGAAGCATAGTCGGACTTGCGCGGCGCGCTTAGCGCGCCGCGCCGCGCCGAGCACTTTGCGCGTGCACGTGTGACGGCCCGGCCACATCTACGCGTCGTTTGACGCGAGGCTGACGCTGCTGCCCATCCACTTTGTATTGGAACATGCTGCTCGACGCCTCGCAAAGCATGCTGGGAGACCAGACGACGCGTGCAGCATGTTCCAATACAAAGTGGATGGGCAGCAGCGTCAGCCCCGCGTCAAACGACGCGTAGATGTGGCCGGGCCGCGAGGTGCGTGCGCGTGCACGTGCGAGGTGCGAGCACACGCAAAGTGCGCTGCGCGGCGCGGCCTTGTGCGAGCATGCTGCGTGAAGTTGGCACTTGTAATGCACAATTTATTGTCTTAAAACTTGAATGGAATCAGGGGTGCCGATTTATGTCTGTGCCAGTGCGTGCCCATGCTTGCGCATGCCCGTCGCCCAACCCATCCCCCGATAAAGCGATAAAGCTGACGCAAACGCACCATAGGAGATTTAACAGCGACCTACACACACACACACACACACACACACACACACACACTTCACACACCACTTCAGTTCGACAGAATAGGAACAAGCGACCGAAGCATGCTGTATGTGTCAGTCTGTCACTCTCTCTCTGATACCGCTCAATGCATAAGTGTGTTTACTCACTACGTCAGCAGGGTAGAGTGCACTGACTCATGCAGCTGAGCCAATCAGATTGGGCTATGTTTTGATCAACTCGTTTTGTAACCCGGGGCCGCCAGCGGGCCTCGGGTGGAGGAGTTTGCTATCAAATCAATGTAAAGAGACTCGACCCGCCCAGCCACAGCCTAGAGCCCAGAGCAGAGCACCCACGGGGAAATGAGGGGAGAGAGAGAGAGAGAGAGAGAGAGAGAGAGAGAGAGAGAGAGAGAGAGATGCCTGTGACAGTCACTGAAGTTTCGCCAAATGAGGGTGGGGGCGGGGCTGCTGGGGGGGGCTGGGGGGGGCTGCGTCAGGAAGGTGCAGGGGCTGAGGCCGCCACCAGGGGGGGCTGCAGCCCCGGCAGCTCCCCCTTTCCAGCGCGGTTGCCGTAAGGAAACAGATCTTTGGTGCTTGCTGCAAAACCTCTCATCTTAGCAACTTGCCGTAATTAAGCAATAGACCAGAACTGCGCCGCGTCTTCAAGCGTCCAGCGCCAAGGCCGTGCCCCTTTTTAGGGGAAACCCACCATAGTAAAAGATGGTACAAGAAGCCGAAACCACTTCAAACAAACTATTTAAAACGGTTTAATTGTATAGAGATATGCCGAAGAGTTGCTGTGTTGTTATAGTTTCACTAACAATAAAAAAGAAAAGAAAAAAGGTCTGCGATAGAGTAGGGGTGACACCGTCAATGTGGACAATGCATGTACCCCGGTGGAAACTGGATACAGCGTTCTATGGCCGGCCGAGTTGAAATATATTGTCATGTCATGGTGTCTTTGGGTCATTTATAAACGTTATTTTTCTATAGATTTTTGGGGTACTGCTATTTTACATTGAAGTCAATGCGAGTGGCTT